>NC_133349.1:2411906-2609406 GCF_030506205.2 Paramisgurnus dabryanus
CAGACAAACACATTTTCGGATATTTTAGAAAATGTTTTAGATCTTTCAGTTAATTAAATGTGAAGTTACGGGGTCCACGACCTTCAAGTCCAAAAAAAAGCATCCATCCTTCACAAAATAAATCCAAACGGCTCCAGGATGATAAACAAAGGTCTTCTGAGGGTAATCCGAACGGTGTTGTTGTAGAAATATCCATATTTAAAACTTTATTAACTAAAATAACTACCTTCCAGTAGCGCCGCCATCTTAGACTCCTCTGTATTCAGGAGAGAGTATTAGCGTAGTGTACGCACTTTTCTTAGTGACGTATGACAAATTCGGGGAGTAGCCTCCGTAGGCTGCGTAAGCTCTCATCCTGAATGCGGACGCGATCGGAAGGTAGTTATTTTAGTTTATAAAGTTTTAAATATGGATATTTCTACAACAACACTGCGTGGATTACCCCCAGAAGACCTTTGTTTATCATCCTGGAGCCGTTTTGATTATTTGGTGAAGGATGGACGCACTTTTTTTGGACTTGAAGGTCGTGGACCCCGTAACTTTACATTTAATTAACTGAAAGATCTAAAACATTTTCTAAAATATCCGAAAATGTGTCTGAAAAACGATGGACATACGCAACTCGGACAGCTTGGGGGTGAGTAAATCATGGGTTTAATATCATTTTTGGCCGAACTATCCCTTTAAGCAGATGTTGACTGCAAAATTTTTGGACATAGGTGACCCTGTCTGTGAAATTTAGGCTAAAGTCTCAATCTAATTATGAGGTCATGAACATCAAAGTTTGATTTCAATCTTTTACATAGCCTTACTCGCCCAATATTAAATATATGAAGATTATATTTTCACAATGTTCTTTACATTATGTAGGATGATTTTACACTCTAAAATTGGGTTGTTTTTAACCCAGGGCTGGGTAACTATAGGACAGAACACATTTCTGGGTTAAAGTGACCCGAATAATGGGTTGTTTTAACCCAACTGCTGGGTTGTTTCAACATGGTTGATTAACAATTACCTAGTGTTGTAGTTCTTGAGACCGGTCTCAGACAAAGAGGATTCAAAATTGTATTTCAAGACCACAACTGATGGCACATCACGATTTTATTTTTTTTATCATTAATTTTATGCAGTTTATTCAGGTTTGGCATATGATGTTGGCATTGTTTAAGCATTATTTAAGTTTCTCCCAATGACAATTTTTCTAATTGTATTACTAAAAACAACTGCATTGTGTTAATGGCGCTCTAAGCGAATAATGTGCGACGTCACTTCCTGTTGATGTTTGAACTGTTTTCAAACAGACAGAGCGTAGCTAACTCCTCCCCCTCCCTTCCGTGCTTTCATGAACGCGCCCAACCCCCACCCCCAAATCCTTCTTGTCGTTTATTGGCTGGAATACTTTGTTTTGTTTTGTGATGCTAGGTTTGGCCATTTGTTGATATTGCCGTTTGTGAAGCCTGGGCTGTCTACAGAGATCGCGTTTTTTTACAGTTTGATCAGCAGACAGGCAGCAAGCAGATGTTTCCGGTATGTAACAAAAAATGTTTTATGGTCTAAAACGCTTCAATTCGCTTAGAGCACCTTTAAGTGGATGGCAAGCCATTGAAAGACAGTTCAGAATAAACAGTTAGGTTGATTTCAGCTCTTTAGTGTTTGTTGACTTTTATTTGCTTATAGACAAAGATAAATTCCCACATATCTGCAATGCCTTTGATTATTGTATCAACTTCTCTGATGACACGCACGCACGCACGCACGCACGCACGCACGCACGCACACACACACACACACACACACACACACATGCATACAGACAAGAAGTTTCTAATCATATGCATATTCCACATTTTATGTGTTTTAATTCAGTGACTTGCACTGGTCTTGGTCTTGACTTGGTCTCGGCCTGTCTTGGTCTTGTGTCGGTCTCGGCCTGTCTTGGTCTTGGTCATGACTTGGTCTCGGTTTAGGTGGTCTTGACTACAACACTACAACAAGCCAGCAGTTGGGTTAAAACAACCCATTATCTGGGTCATTTTAACCCAGAAATGTGTTCTGTCCTATAGTTACCCAGCCCTGGGTTAAATATTTTTTAGAGTGTATGTATAGACAACAGAACAGTTACTTACATTTTTGTTAATCACAACAAAAATGACTATTTTCACAGACAGGGTCACATATTTTAACCTGCATGCATTTTTTATTTATGGCTGATTTATTTATGGCCTTTAGGATCAGTTGCACTTTGTTAGGGGTTAACTAGTCCTTTTAACTGATGGCAGGTATGTACTACTACATATTTAACTTGGGTCTGAATGTGATTGGTTGATTCTGAACAGAACCACAATCACTATTATAAAAGGGTGTGCATACTAATGCAATCAGGTTATTTAACTTTTTATGTATTTAAAATTCTGCAATTTCGCAGTAAAGGTGGAACAGGGTCCAACAGGATATATCTTGGTTTCTGCAAGTTTTACAGGGGTATGTAGACTTTTTATATCATCTATAACCCCCAATGTTACGTTCATTTTTGTCACACAAGACCCAGACTAACATCACACCCAGTTTTAGTAACATACAAGCCAGAACCTGTCCAGGAATCTGGACTGTCTGTTTCAATGTGTTGTGTTTATTTTACCATTCATTCATTCATACAGATACTGCCAAATAGACTTCAGCATGCAACTAAGATTTAAAGCAGAAATTTTGAGTACTGAGACCAAAACAGAGATCCAGACACCAGATCAGCAGAAATGTTGTGTGTAATTGATTCACATCTGTGACCCAAGACCACAAAACCTTAAGTCGCACGGGTATATTTGTAGCAATAGCCAGGATATTAAGTAAAGATCATGTTGCATGAAAATCTTTTTCTAAATTTCCTAGTGCAGTTGCTGCTGGGGACTTCATTTCTTTAAAGGCAATTTTCTCAATTTTTTGCAACTTCAGATTCCAGATTTTTAAATAATTGTGTTTTGGACAAATATTGTCCTATCCTAACAAACCATGCATCAATGAAAAGATTATCCACTGGCAGTGGAAACGGTCATTCCCATTAGACAACTGCTGTTATACGGTTTTGAATAATGATCAACAAGACATTTAAATTAGACCGGAACTTACATTCAGAACTTCATTTTTGAGCGATACGTGTCCTGTGTGTTTTGGTAATACCCAGTTTACCACGTATATGACAGGCCAGAGCGGACATTACATATTTGCTATTTCGGTATTACTTGTGCCTGTGCAGCGTTGTCAACTTTAAATGTGACGTTATGTTTTAATGACCTATTTCCACTTTAAAGATTTCACATTGCTTGCGTAACAGAGTCTAGAAGAGACATTTTTTTTCCTGTGGAGGCATTGTGTGAAAATAATTTATATTTCTGTAAAGCCAGTGGTATTTTTGCCTCATTTTGCCATGAAATGACGACCAACGGGGTAACAAAAAGTCATTACATTCAAAGATGATGTTTATATATTATCATCAGCTGCATTGGCTCAACAACATGCAAAATTATTAACATGACAGAGGCTGAAGAGGAAAACTGCTGAAACAGTTTGCGGAATTGAATTAAAATCACTGGGCCAAATATGATATATTACCAAGTGTTGCTTTTGATTTGATTTATTCTGTGATGAAAACCTTTTCTTGTACCAGGCAGTTATGGCTCTTAAACTACACATTAGAATCTGTAAGAGCAGAGCATTAAAACATCTGAAGGATAATAAGGACCCTGAATGTTTCCTAACATTTGCACAATAAATATTTTGATATAATATCTGCCTAAATTGTCCAAATATAGCAACATGTTTCAAGTACATTATTGTTATTGTCAGAATGAGTTTTTTTGTCTCATTCACATCAGGAGGAAACGGCATATCTCAATATAAGGAAGATACCTCAACATTAAAGATCTTTAATGACTGATAATTCATACTCAGTACTGAGACACCTGCCATCTCCATCTGCTACAAAAGTTTCATTTGCTTCACATGTTTCTTTATTTAATCTTGTTAATCAATTATGAAAACCAGTGATGGGCAGTATTTATATGATCCATGTATTTCAATTATAAAATATGGTTTTGTATTCAATAGTGTTGATGAAAATGGTTCATATTTTGTATTAAAATAGATTTGTGTATTTTAATGTTGTGTAGTTTTAAAATACTGTAAAACACTTTGTAAGAAGTCATGATGACATCATAAAAATGTGACCTCTGATTGGTGCCTGTTCAGTAGTTTGTCTTGATTTGTGGGGTATTAGAACAAACATCCTTACTGTATGTATACTGTAAGAAGGTGGTAAAGGTAAGAAATGTGCACGCTTTCTACCATTTTTTTTTTTTTACATAAATTGCTATGATTTCTTTATAGGTTCATGTTAAAGGAACAGTATGTCAGATTGTGGTACTGCAATCTCACAACTGGTGGCCAATACACAACATGAAAACATAAACATCAGTTGAGGGCTGCAACTCCACTTTTTAAATGAAAATATCCTGGCCAGACCAATGTTGTGAGTGATATAAGTATTTGAAATAAAAATGATGTCTTAATGTCTAGTGACATATCAGGACATTTTATGATTAATTGATATAAATTCTTACATACTGTTCCTTTAAGTTTTGGTGTTCGTCTATATCCTATAATTGACCTAATTTACATAATGTTCTTGAACATTATTATACCGAGTAGCAGCCACACAGTTAACAGTTAGCTTGCTACTTTTAACCTACGTTAAGTTTGTCGGTTGTTTGCGAACAAATAATAATAAAGCCTTTCAATGTTGTACAACGTTGCATTTGAATGCAGATGGCACAGGTACTGAGGTCTGTAAGGTGTCTGCTAAAGACCTGTAATACATATGATGTGTAAAAATATCTGATAAAGGTCTTAAAAGGGGCTTTTTTACATTCATTCTAAATCAAAGACATCTTACAGTATGTTTACATTAAATCTTTTACTGCAAATGAGCAAACAACCAAAAAATACATCTTGCAGATGCAATCTTTTACACTTTAACATTTGATGATATATGTAATATCAAAAAAACATTTATTTATTTACATTGTGTTCTGCAGTAATCTAATGGTAGGGTATTTGTTGCTATCCTGTATTCCTTGCATTCGGGCTATTTCTTTTTTTCTGGACAATGTGAGACGACATTGATTAAATATTTAAAAAAAAAAATATTCAAGATTCGATTTAGGATTTTATAAGAAGGTGTACTGTATATGAAACAATTATCATTTGCAAATTTGATCTTCATGATAATGTGGATCTAACTTATATGATAACAATGTTTCTTTTTTTTTTAAAAAGGGGATTATTTACGTTTTTATGTTCATGTCATTAAATTGATAAATATATTTTTATACCTACAAAACATGATATATTGACATTCAATACTGAATGTAATTGACTAGGTTAGGCTAGGTTATTTTTGACCCGTAATGGATAAATATTGGACAGAACACGTGCTGGGTTAAAAATTACCCAGCGCTGGGCTAAAAATTACCCAATGTTGGGTTGTTGTTATGCAACCATGGGGTATAACAACCCAGTAGTTGGGTTAAAATAACCCAGCATTGGGTTAATTTTTAACCCAGCATGTGTTCTGTCCAATATTTACCCATTATGGGTCAAAAATAACCCAGCCATTTTTGGAGTGTAAATATCTTTCAATTATTTCATGCTGAAGAAAACAGCATCAAACCAGCATGGACCAGCATGGGAAATATGCTGGTCTATGCCGGGTTGATGCTGGTTTAGCTGGTGGCCACCCGCATACCAGCATCAAAACACATCATATGCTGATCTTGCTGGTATGACCAGCATGGGATGCTGGTGCTAGTGCTGGTTTGGTGGTGGTTTAGCTGGTGCTGATGCTGGTTTGGTGGTGGTTTAGCTGGTGCTGATGCTGGTTTGGTGGTGGTTTAGCTGGTGCTGATGCTGGTTTGGTGGTGGTTAAGCTGGTGTTCACTAGCAAACCAGCACCGAAACACAACATATCCTGGTATGCTGTTTTTTTCAGCAGGGCCTTGAACTTGGCAAGTTAAGCTCAATCCATAAAAATCCTGGTACTTAGTAAATCATTAATTTACATAGGGGTGGGGGACCCTGCTGGAAAAGCAGCATACCAGCATATGTTGTGTTTTGATGCTGGTTTGCTGGTGACCACCAGCTAAACCAACACCACCAGCATGGGAATTATTCTGGTCTATGGTGTTTTTTCAACAAGGGAAATATCGATTCTACAGGTAGCCTACATTGAGATGCGGACATGGGTGATTCTAAATCGATTCACAAATGAAAAATCATATTTTATAAAATAAAACATATCTGGCTCAAGTCTGAAACATCCCTGCTGTTGAGTCCAGCTGACAGGCGTGTTGGGCGGGAATAGCAGGTGACACAACTTCCTTCGTAGGCTAGACCGGATCATTTCAGTTCGCCTTGCGGACTTTGAGGCTGAATACTTCAAAGGCAGAATCCCTGCCTTCAAAGTCTGGGTCCTTTAAAGGATCCAGGCTTTGAATTGGGAATTGGGATGCACCCACAGTAGAGCTTCACTGAGCAGTACAAATGGAAAAATAACAAGAAAAACAGCAAGATCAAAAAAATACATTTTGGGAAGGTCTTCCTCTGACTTTTCTCTATTCGCTCACCGAACAGGGAGAAACAGCTCTTTTGTTTCACCATACAGAATCTGATTTGTCAATAAATGAACATTTCCCAAAACCTGTAAGTGATTGTTTAGACATAAGAACATGAACATACTTCTGTAAAAATATGCACTTAGTTTGTAATCCAGATGGAGGCGCTGAGTGCGCTGTATAAGACAAATACATGAATACTGCCAAAACCCCTGCTCCTGAACGTAGGTGTATAATGATAATGATCAGATGAAGTGACAGTTCGTGGAAGTTAACAAGTAGAACGTCAAAAATTTGTCAGAAATGAGAATGGCTTTTTTAAGCACACAGTTGCATTAAAATACATTACATGACAGTTTAGAGATAAGAAACAAAAGTCCTAACTAGTCTAACCTTAAGTGCAAATACTGTATGCTAACTAGTACGTCAACAATTGATTTTGAATCGAATTGGGAGTCTAAGATCTGATTCATGAGGGTCCAAATAATTTCCACTTGTATATAAATCAGATATGAAGTGAATACACTGCAGGTGATATTTTGGCGTCAAATTGAGGCTGAAACTAAAAGTGATGTCGTTTTGAGGTGGTTAGAAAAGAAAAGGTTACAAGTTCAACCCTGCCACTGGTTTTTGACACGTAACAGTTGACTGTTTCAGGAAGCTCATATCACCAGAGATATACACACATCTGATGTGATAATATAACAAGAGAGATTAATGGAGAGTCATTTTACACTCACCAGAATCCCAACAGGACTTTGATTCATACTCATTGAAAAGTTGATCCACAACAGCATGTGTTTGTCTTCCTGAATGGCCATCAGAAATCGACTTGCATAGTGGCTCTCATCTCATGAGCAGCTGTAAGCAAACAAATTTAGTTTAGTTTTATAGCCTATCAATGAATTTCAAGAGTTTGTAAGTATTTTGCATATTTATGTTTTTGCATATTTTTACGTGTTCCCTTTAGAGTACCCATCAAACCAGGATGATTTTCTATGTTGGGACCAGGGCTTTGAACCACATTTTTTTACCAATTGGTTCGTATCCGAACATAAACAGTGTTTAAACATTAACGAAACGGTTGATAACGTTCCATGTCAGCTACGGGACATACAAATAAGTAGGCTGATTATTAGGACATTAAACTTAAATTTTTCGTGTACATAATTTCCTCAAGTCTCTATCTTGTCATCAAACATTAAAAAAGGCTACATTATGTAAGCAGCATAACTGTAATACTGGCATCCATACATTTGTTTTAGCATAACTGTGGGTTCACACCAGCCGCGGAAGAGGCGGCAAAAACGCGCTATTCGCGCGTAGTTGGACGCTTGAACATTTGAGTTCACTCGCTTCATTCTCGCGTGAAATCCGCGGGTGAAATTCTAGTCATTCGAGAAATTCACGCGGAAATCTGCGTCATGGGAGGGGCTTCTGCGACTCCGCGGAGACTACACCACTCCGCTCGCTTCCTGTAATCACGTCACTACTACAGCAAGCTCCTGATTGGTTAACGCGGCGCGGAATTCCGGCAAAGTTCAGATTTTTGAACTCGCGCGTTTCCCGCGGCAACGCTCAATTCGTGCGGAACGCGCGGAATGCCCCGCGCCTTCCGCTCGTTCCGCGACATCCGCGCAGCGGCTACCGCGTGTACCGCACCGCAGGATGCCTAATCGCGTGTTTGCATTGACTTAACATGTAAATCATCCGCGCTTGCCGCCTCTTCCGCGGCTGGTGTGAATGCACAGTAAGACATGAATTAAGACAAGGACAATTTTCGCCATGTCGTTTATTGGCAAACAACTTAAACAAATGTTTTTATTAGAAAAATATTACTGTGGTATTTTGAGATCATTTTGTTTGTATGTGTCATGTCAAGAACAGAAAGATTGTTCGCTTGCTTTTTGAAACGCGCCTCTCCGTGTATGCACTTTTGAGTGCACTTAAACACGGACACAGACGGAGGACACATCTGTAGAAAATCATTCTACATAAAGAACATTCTGTGTAAATATAACTTTAATATTGACTGAGTAAGATCAATAAAAAAATCAATGTGAAACCAAACTTGGAGTCTTGGATGGTTAAAATCTCATCATTCGATTATCAGACTTAAGTTTATGTGGGCCTGGATTTCAGAGAAAGAGTCTCATACATGCAGAAGGTGTTTTCAGCAGATGTGAAAATTATTCAGAATACTTCAATGATTCATGCGTTCATTATTGTTTTCTCTATTACAGGGTGGTAGAAATGACGTTGACAGTGACTCTCAGTAACCTGGTGTTAGGAGTTTATGGATTCACTCTCATGACAGGTCTTCCTGCCAACATCTTGGCGGTTTACGCTTTTTTTGATTCTCTTACTCAGCCTTACTATTTCAGACCTGATCTTCCTCTTATTTCTGCCGTTTCGCATGGTCGAAGCAGCAAACATGGAGTGGACGCTGTCGTACTCCATCTGTCTGTTGACAGTTTTTGTCTACTTCTCCACCATACAACAGCGTCCTTCATCTGACGGCCATCAGCGTCGAACGCTACCTGGGTGTGGCCTTCCCCATAAAATATAAGTTAAAACGCCATCCCAGACATGCAGCGATAGCCGTAGTTTTTTTCTGGTTGATTTCCTTTGTAACCTGCAGTATTGTCTATATCACATACTACCGCTATCCTCCAAAGCCGGACTTCATCGACCCGTCTGACAGGAACACCTGCCAAGAGGAATTCACCGTCGAAAAAGTGAGGATAACTGAGACGTTTCCTCAGATAGTTTTCATCGTGCTCCTCTAAGATAAGAAAAAGAGCCATCGGGATGGCTTTGGTAACACTGCTGGTGTTTATTATCTGTTTCATGCCCTTCGGCATATCACATTTAGTGTTAGCAGGGACAGCACTGAACGGAATATGTCTCGTCATGTCAAAATATGTGTTGGTGTGTCAAGGGGGTCGAACACCTGACACGCACCTCAGTGCCGCACAGCACCGTGCCGTTCTGCACATATACGTGCCTGCTGCACATGCATCGAAAGGGTTCATGATAAAAGAGACGCTCACGTCGCGCATGAGACTTAACACTAAACTCTGATTACACATGAGATTAATCGAGTATCTAGCAAACTCAATCGTCTCTTTAATCATAAACCCTTACAAAGCATTTTTAGCAGGCACGTATTTTGACATGACGCACAATGCTGATGGGTCCACATGATGCACGGAGCACATATTTTGGCATGACGAGCCACACATATGACAATGTTTTCAGGAGTCGCATTCGTCCCTTCTCGGAAAAGTCACGAGTCGCCACTGCAAAGCCAAGTTAATGAAATTCTGCAGCGCCGATGTGACTGAAGTTACAGTCTTAGTAGACAGACCACAGAGATATTAAAGCAGATTTTGACTGCAAAACTTTTGGACATGAGTGACCATGTCAGTGAAATTTAGACTAAAGTCTCATGGTCTAATTATGAGGTCATGAACATCACAGTTTGATTTCAATCTTTAACATAGCCTTACTCAATATTAAAGATAATATTTTCACAATGTTCTTTACATTACATTATTTTAAAATAATTTTATGTAAAGACAACAGTAAATCACAAGAAATGCATGACTTTTTCGCATTTTTAAATATACACAAAGGTGAATGAAAACCTGCATGTACTTTAATTTATTGAAATTCATTTTTAACTTTTTTTTCATTTGTATTTTTAAGTGCATGTATTTGAAATTGCCCTGTTTGTGACTGCATTTTACATTTAACTGCATCTCTGTCCTTTAAGATACAATGGTGCATTATCTAACAGATATTTTTAGACATTATCTACATTATATGCTATGAATGCATTGATGTTTATTATTATTTTTATTAAAGGGACAATAAGTAGGATTTACCCCATCTAGTGGTGAAATTGTATTTTGCATTCAAACAAAAAGTGCTCTTTAGCGCCTCGCTTTTCCAAATGCGTGTTGCAACTACGGTAGCCGTTATGTACTCATTGATCCATTTCAGTTTCACGTGTTCTAAACGAAAATGCATTGTGGAAACGTGCTGGTAGGCTAGTGCTTTTTGTCCCTCTCTGCTATTATAGTTTATCAATACGGCGGAACGACATGGAAGCCTCCTTGGACTTACCCGTTCAATGTAAGTAAAGAGGAGAAATTCTAAGCTTACAAAGAAAAGTCAGATCACTGGCAGAGGTCATTTGACACCAACAAGAACATACTTATGAATAAAGACATTGATTTTGATTAATAAAACATTTAAAACCCTACCTACAGTCCCTTTAATAAAGGAAAACCATTGTACTGCCAATGATCCAGTATTTTTTTATTTTACCATCCTAAACCAGTCACACAAGACCCAGACCAACATCACACCCCTCGAAGCCTTTGATAATGCCCGACACAAGCCAGAACCCATCCAGGAATCTGGACTGTCTGTTTCAATCTGTTGTGTTTATTTTAGCATTCATTCATTCAGATGAATGAATGTAAAACAGACTATAGCATGCAGACAAGGTTTGCATGGATATATATGGATTCATTTTTTAATAAAGGTGATTTTCTCAATATTTTGATTTTTTCCAGATTTTGAAATAGTTCTATCTCGGCCAAATAATGTCCTATCATAACATCAATGAAAAGATGATCCAATGGCAGTGGGAACTGTGACTGACTACCATTATACAACAGTTTTTATACAGTTTAAATAATGATCAACAAGACATTTAAATTAAATCAGACATTTAATTTCTGAGCGATACAGTATCTGTGTTTTGGTCATAAACCAAGAGTTAACATGCCAAAGTGGACATTACATTTGTTATTTTTGTATTAGTTGTGCTTGTGCAGAGTTGTCATCTTTAAATGTCACATTGTGTTTTACTGACCTACATCCACTTTACAGATTTCACCTGGCATGCTAGAAGTGACCTTTTTTATTTCCTGTGGAGGCGTTGTGTGAAAAACACAGCAAATTTATTTAAAATGACGGTGTTAATGTAAAATATAAAGAGTTCAGAGTTAATTTTTGGATTTGGTTGAGTTAATGCATTTTTATTTTACTCAATGAAAATAAAGAGTTGGTGTCAAAACACTTAAAAAAATGAACTCCTACAGTGATTTGTTAGTGGTGTTTGTTAACTCCTAAGGTGTTAAATAGAGAAGACCTCCACCTTTTTACAACACACACTGAACCATGTTTTTGGATGATGCAAGAAGAAGATCATCTCTTTCACTTTAAATGGTAATAAATGTTCAATAACATTTGTTTTGATCCATAACATTTTAGAGTTGTGAGGTGTTATGTTTTATATTGCTGTTAATATCAAGTTTAACATTAAGAGTCATGCGTTATTGTCATTATATGAATGCGGCAGTTGAGTTTAGGTCTTAGCCTCAGATGGAGCAATTCATACTCATAATGTTTTGGGGATTTTTTTTTTGCTTTACATGCTGTTTAAGTAAAAAAAAAATACATTTCTTAAATCCATTAATGTTTGCAGGAGATTTGCTTTGGTGACTTTGGAGGAGCACAGAAATAGGCCTACATGAAAATTTCTTTAGATGAAGAGCAATTTTATAACAAAGTGAGTATTTTGTGCAAAACATAAATGTATACAAAAAATAAGTGTGCGGTGATGCGATATGCATCTGGTCCAAACTTTATTTCTGGTTTCTGTTTGTTTAATGGTCTGACTAGTTGCTATCCTGAACTCTTGAACAAATACCTTGTTGAAAATAACAAATGTTTTTGTTTCCTAGGTAATCTACATGTTGTTTATTTTGCTTGTTATATAAATAAACTAAGTTAAAAGTACTTTGTTGCAGTGCCGGCGCCAGCCGAGCGCTGATGAGGGGGCGTCTAAAATACCAGAGGGGGCGATCACATGAATGCATATAATTCCCCCAGCTAGAAAATACATAGGTTTGGTACATTAAGTTTTAAAGTGTTATAAACAAACATCTCTGTAATACAACCAAAAAAACTACAGCTATAGTGAGCAACGTACAGAGCTCTGAACAATACAACAACAACAACAAAAAAACGCATACCTAACGTCACATATTAGCACAACACTACTCATTAAGCGGAAGTCCACCCTAAAACTACATTATGCTCCAACACTATATTTCATGCCATATATGTAGTTGATTGTGCTGCCATCAAATGTACTAACTCCATATAAAAAATTAAAGCTTTTAACTGCTACAGTAACGGTGATTTGACGCGTCATCAAATCACCGGAAGAAAAATGCACGACTACATTAATTCTGAATGTTCTAAATGGAGGCGGGTCTTGAGGCGAGATGATTGACAGTAGATGATAACGTTTTTGATTGACAGCTGCACAGGAGCTAACGTTAGCTTGCTTTGCTCGTGTTTATAATAACAACAACATGATAATAACTTTCTACGTAGTATGTTTACCGTAGTTACACAAAACAAGCAACAACTAAGCCAAATGATGTTTTAGATATTTTAACAATTTTACATTACCTGAGTCCGCGGAAAAACTGGGCTGAAAACAGTACTCAAAATCTTCCTGACGAAAGTGCTGGCTGCATATTCAAAGTAGTGTAGTGGTGGGTCAGCTGAGGGTCGCGTTGATGTCAACAATAAAAACTCCCGGTGGCCTGAATTTGTTGTCCTTACATCCACATACTGCACAGGTTCTAGTCATCTTTTATCGAGGGCTTTGGTGATTTCCCCCTCAGAGACGGTTAAAGCGGAGTTACTCTTTGGATGGGTTCGTCTGCCGGCTAACTTCAAGTTGACTTGAGTTGATTTGAGAGCTAGTTGAGCGGTAAAAGAAGTTATTAGGCTTGTTCAACTTCATGTGGCGTTGCAAGAATCGACAGCGGGATGACGTCAAAGTACCGCGAGAGCGATTCGCGAAATCATACGGAGGAGTTTGCTTTTAAATCCCTTTCGCGGAACCTTGACGTCATCCAGCTGTCGGTTCCTGCGGCGCCGCATGAAGTCAAACAAACCTGACGACTGCATCGAACAGTGGTTAGTGGGTGGAGCTAATGAATCAGTTTCGCGCAGTGCATTCTGGTTAATTGTGTCCATTAAAGACCGTTACGAAAATTCCGCTTCAACACACTATCAATCTAATAATCGAAATCGTGCAAATTTATTTATTTTTCCTCATGTATAATGCAAAGTGGACATAAATTACCCGTGATAAACAGGCTAAAATGTCTAGATTGGACTTCCCCTTTAGAAGTGCAGACCCAGAGGTAGAAATACATTTTACGTAATGGTGGGGGGCAGTGTTGGCAAATAGAGTTGATGGTTTTCAGCCCAAAAACGGTCCAAACGCAACATTTTATCAACATTTTGGTTCAATTTGATCATATAACGTAGTTATTTTAACTGCCACAAGTAATGCACCAAGCTAGCGATTAAGCAGCTAGAGAACTACAATAGCAAAATGGCAATAACTCGTTTACATATACAGCTATGCTGTAGGATAGGCTAATTCAAATTCGTTAATTATAAATGTAACAATGTCTGTTTTTTTATCTATTTACTCCTGATAAACAGGTGTGTGAGAGATCGTACAGGCTTACCTTTAACGTTAAATGCAGAACAATAATAGGCTGTTGGTTGTACGTTGACTTGCAAGGATGCTGAAGAACATGAACATCTGAACTTTTCAAAACTATGTACAGCAGTGGGGAACCTTCAGGGCCTTCTACGCCTTCAGAGAAGGCCTAAAAAATTTAATAAAAAGATTTTTTATTATAATAATACAAATAAATAATATTCAATAAAAATATGTTTTTACATTTTTTATTTCTATTTAACTCAATTTAATACAATACATGTAATATATTTTCTCTCATCTATGTTCTGACGTTAAGCTTACTGTCAGGTTCATGTCATGAAAACATCTAATCCAATCAGAATCGTCTGTCTCTATTAAGGCCCGGTTAGCTGGCTCATTCATTGGTTAGGACTTCATGAATCCCAGGGAACGCCAAGCTATGTGTTTTGGTGTGGAGAGTGACGGGCAAATCGACCAATCACGTTTTGATTTCAAGTGGGCGGGCAAAAAACAAAACATTGTAAGCCTTCATGAAGTCCTAATCATGCAACAAACTGGATGCGAGCTGCCGTAAAACACCAAAGACGAAGATCATAGACCGTTAATATGAATACAGTCTAATGGCCCGAATCTTTGCGGTGAGAGTGGTTGAGGTAAATGGCGGAAAACGTGATTGACGTTGTGGCTAGCTTGATAGGGCTGAGGTAAAAACGAAAGTACTTACGGTAAGCGCGTACTCGTGAAGAGCACAGCTGGGAGAAGCGCGTGCAGAGGATGACGCGAACACAAAAAAAATAATGGGTTTAATTATACTTTTACTTCCTGACAGTTTCACTTGTTACGTGAGGATAGTAATGACTGACAGACGACGCCGAATTACATA
Source organism: Paramisgurnus dabryanus (assembly GCF_030506205.2). Taxonomy (NCBI): domain Eukaryota; kingdom Metazoa; phylum Chordata; class Actinopteri; order Cypriniformes; family Cobitidae; genus Paramisgurnus; species Paramisgurnus dabryanus. Next base: position 2,427,010 of record NC_133349.1, read on the forward strand.
CAATATAATTTCCTAACTAAATCTGAGAGAATGCGAAAACATTGAAATATTTTTTACCTCGCTATACCCGATGGGCAGGGCGGAGATACATTTTGGTAGCCCTCGGGATATTCCCTGGATATCTTATAACAACAGTTATAAGCCACAAGGAGGTGCATTCAGAACGCAGGGTGCTATATTTCCCCTTATGAAAAAGATTAACAAGGTATCCGACAGCTAAATATATATTTCCAAAAAATAAAATATAAATTAAAGAACATAATTAAAGCTTGTTAAATGCAAATTTACAGAGCCCCTGTCATTACAGAGCAGCAGAGTCTGTATTTGTGTTTATCAGTTAGATTCAAGTAATTTTAAACTTTTTTCTCAGAATTTTTACACGCTCACTGTATGATTTAACGAAAATACGAATAGCCTAGTATTATGGATGGAGAGGCATTTGCACTTCATTGCATATTTTAAAGGCCCAGGTGAAGTACCCACGGTTCGCCACTGATGTACAGTCTGGCTGAAGTTCATGGTGCCCGAATTGACTTAATGACAGCCGAACATTTGGATCTTTGCACCTGAAATGCTCCGATAATTCATCCACGCCACGGCATTAATTGATGTGTGACAATCCGGAGTCCGGTTTGTAGAACTTCCAATGCTATTTTCCATATATCCATTGCTACAGGGCAGGCCCAGGTCACTCTCACACTCCTGTCTGTAAATTTTTATATAATTTCCCACTTCGACATCTTGATTTCCCTCTGAGACTCAGAACGCGGGCTCATTGTCGGCGTGCCTCAAGCCGTCAACACAAACTTGTTCAACTTCAGGCGCGGCTGCAAGAACCAACAACCACATGACGTCAAAGTACCGCGAGAACGATTCGAGAAATCATACTAAGTGTCGTTTCGTCTCGCTCTCGCGGCATTTTGACGTCTTCGCCTGATGAATTCGAACAAGCCTATAGGCTATACATGAGTGGGCGTGTGTCACGGTAGAATACATGCACACTTGTTTTTTTTTGTTTTGTTAAATAATTAGACTTTAAAATTCCCTTTAGGAAGACAATACACAAGGCAAACGTGATTTTTAAATAGCGCATTTTATCATTAAAATCCCATTCAACATTAATGGTGATCTGAGGGGGCGGGATAGTGCCAGTGAGGGGGCGACGCCCCCTCACGCCCCCTCGTGGCGCCGGCCCTGCTTTGTTGTTATTTATTCTTAGTGGAGTTTACGGGAAGTTACGTGATGACCACGAAAGCCGCTTGTTTATGTTGTTACTGCAGAAACCGTCTATAGGAATATGGCATATTAAAGGTTTTGATGTTTAATTGACATTAATAATTATGATTACAGTATAAAGGGTAGCATGTGCACATTATGCCCCCTTAAAAATATTTGGTGCATGGGTGACATTTATTATACTGTAAACTTTTATAGGATTTTGTTCAGCTTGAAGCATTATTGATTATATTTTTGTACCCAAACTTCGGCAAAGAATCATAGTTTATTTCTGATAACAAGCAAAATACAATAGATGACCTTATTTAAAGCATATCAAAAACACTGAGCTAAAGCTACTGTGTAAAATGTGTACTATTGATGTATATGTTAACTACAGATCGGCTGCCAAACCTCCTACTAATAGCTCTCCCGTAGTCTTTATGAAACAAAAAAATCTTATTTTCGACGAGCTAATTTTTTCATCTGTTTCCCTTGTATACTTGATAAATCTTGCATGTGTATTGTTTATCAGGGGTTTCCAAACTTTTTCAAACAGACAGGTAATCTCAAGACCAACCACTTAAAAAAAAAGAAATATAGGGTAAAACACAAACACATTTGTTCTCTTTCAGTAGTTTTTAAATAAGTTTAAATGATTAATATTAAAATTCCTTAATGTAGGGCTGCAAGATTATGGCAAAAATCATACTTGTTTAGCCTACTGTATTTGCTCTGAATTGGAAATGATATATTTGAAAAATACAATGAATTGCAAAGTTGCAGAGAACAGTGCACTATTACAGACTTATATAGGTTACTGATGATTTAATGATAATATTTGCATATAGTCAGTCATGAACTAAAGTGGGCTGGTCAAACTACAGGGCTCTGGGTCCGCCTTTACCATTGTACTCATGTCATACCATATAAAGTCGATCATACAAAACATCAAGGTCTGGATGAAGAGCAGACCTGCCCGGATTTCTTGCACGCAGATACCCACAGAAAACTCCATTCCTGCAGATAAGTAGTAAGTAAGTATTCATACCCCGCGTATGCATGTTTGGGAGCAGTACAAGCCTGTGTGATGTTTGCTGTGACAGTTATTAATAAAAGAGTAAAAAACTATTTGATATATATAAACAATCATATATTTATATACAAAATATAATTATACGGCACATTATCTGTTGCTTCAGTTTAATATAAAGTGCTCATTTAGTTTGGTGTGTTTTGAGTGTGACAGTCCCTTTATATCACCAATCAATCAAAAATCATCCCATTATGCTTCTCCTCTTTCTCCTCTTCAAATCTGCTGTAATTTGCATATGTATATACATTATATATACATATACAGAGATCGATATTTATTAGATTTTACGAACTTTTGGAGCACTGGAAAATTATTATAAAATGGTATAAAAAATAGCAGAAACTTAGAGCTCAGGAATATAAACTCAGTAAAAGCTTTATTTCAATTTAATTTCTAAAATCTAATTGGATTTGCATTGTAAACCATTTTTCCCCAAACTTTTCTAACAATTCAGCACAGAAATAGCACAAAAAAAATCCACATTATTATCAAGTTGTTGATGGCAAATGGTTACTTTAGTTATTTCTTGTATGGTCATTTTAGTCTTTAAAAATAACCTCGTAAATAATAATAATAATAATAATTATTATTATTATTATAACTGCACCTTATCTCCCTTGTAAATCTCAAGCTGAACTCAAAAGTTGTCAGTCCTGTTCAAATACATTATTTTTATTGTCAGAAAGGTTTTTGTTTATTAAATGAGTCTCATCCACAACAAGAAGAAACTTGTCAGGCTGTGTACTGAAACTAAACTAATGATTCATAATCTATTCTCAGTATTGTGACACTTGCTATCTCTATCTTTTTAACAGATGTTTCATTTGTTTCACACTTGTGACTGGATGTATTATTCATTATTTCCTTGTTATTATTCGGAAGACTATCATTTCTAAATATGCATTGAAATATATGCCTATATGAAGTTATGTCAGTCAATGGAGTCAGCTTTAGATTTGTATAACAGATAAAAACATGGTATGTATTGTAAATGTTAAGAGTGATATTCAAATAAATCTCTCTGTGTATGAAAGTCTGCAGGCAGACAATGCTTGTATGAGATGTTATAAGTAATTTCTAGCCAGGTCTTATTCTTATCGTTGCAAAAATCAGGGAATTTTTAAGGCTGGAAATGGAAATTAATAGGAATATAACAGGGAATGTAGTTTTGTTTAAAACAACAAGTTTGAATGCAATTTCAGTTGAATTTCTACCTTGCACGTTCCTCAGTCACTTATTGAAGGACCATTGAAGCCACACCCCCTGCATGTACTTGCATTCATCCATAACATGCACAGATCATTTCTTAAATCCTGCACACAAAATAATGTCAAAATGACCATCTTTGCATGCATTCATGATAATATCTTAATATAAGCTAGCACTATTATAATAACTATTATAATGTTTATTATGTTTGTTTGTTACTCAGTGAAAGAATCAATTAAAGTTCTACTTACAAATAAATCAGCCAAGGCATCATTTTCACTCCTTTGCAACCCTAGTTATTCTTGACATCTCACCCATGCCTTACATCCTGTGCTGCAATGCTTTTTATAGAAAGCATATCCTGTATTTTGCTGTCAACATCTCACAATTTCAAAGAATGATAAGTTGCTGTATCATGCAGTGTTCCTGGTCAATTGGTAAAGTGCTGTGTTAGCAACACAAACACCATAGAAACACACATACTTATTAAGATATATACTGTAGCTTTAATGAACTGCATAGCATCATGCACTGATCAGACAGTCATGGGTTGTATATTAAGTACCTACTGTACAGACTTTAATCATGTTGAAATTTATGGGAATGAAAACAAGTTTGTGAGGTATAGTTGTAAAAGATGTTTCATCAGCTAAACATGTTAATTTAAAATACAATAGAAACTACTGAACAAGCTCTACTGTTAACCCAGATATCATCTTTTCTTAAACCACTGGACTGTTGAATGTTTCATTCTGATTGGCTGAGAAATGTTCCATAGATGTTGATGATTATTCTGTAAACCGCACGCCTAACCTTTAAAATGTCTTAAAAATAAACACAAGAGCAAAGTTTGTGGTGACCGTGGTATAAGCGGAATAATTGACTCGAAAATAATGCACACCCGCAGTGCATTAAGTGCTTGGCGTCATGCCACATTACCACTTGGGTGTGCATTATTTTCTGATAATTCAACAGCCTGCGAATTATTCCTTACGTAAACATCACTTAATTTTTTGAGTTTTGGACATACTTAAAAATCTCACTTCATTTAACTTTAAAGCATATCAAATTCATTGAATACCCATAATCCTTTTTGCCTGAATATTTTGATAATATTTTTAATAATTAAATTATTAAAAATATTATCAAAATATTCAGGCAAAAAGGATCCTGAAAATCCTTAAGTCACAAAATAAGAACTGATAAGAACTTTAACTACATAAATATTTGTTAATGAAATGCCATAAAGGTTTAAGCTATTATTTTTATGTTGTTTTGTTGTAAATTTGTTGTATTTATGTTGTTTATGGTAGTTTGCTCCACAGTAATGACAATGCATGTCAAGAAAGCTTTGAATTTTCTGTTATAATACAATTTATAACACTAAGAGTAATGTAATTATAAATTAATTAAAAATATAAAACCTTTGAACCCAGATAACTAAGTGGAGATGTTGGGCCAACTAACTGATATGCAAATTACAAATTATAATTATAAGTTTAAACAATTATATTGGAATTACTAGACATTTACTTGGGCAACAACTTTCCTCCAATTTTTTAAGTAAATTTAACTTTTTGGATTTAAACTTTATGCTGGGTACACACCAAAAGATTTTTTAAGATTCTCAAAATGTGATCCACCACAAATATGAGGATAAAGAACTGTTTTGATCAAATCCGTTAACCAAACACAGCACACCATACACAAACAGATTTTCAACCAGAGTCTCGATTGCATATTTCTAAAACGATGTATATTTCTCATATCCAGTCTGCATGAAACAGATATGCAAGGCCACAAGATGGAGCCAGAATAATGTGAAAGTTCACGAGACCTTCGAGTTGTCCATACTTGCAGAAATTGTTTACAGCATCAGCACAAATAAAAACAGATTACATTCATGCATTTGGCAGACACTTTTATCTATAGTGAATTACAGTGCATTTAAGCCATACATTTATATCACTGAACACCTCACCAAGTTATTTAACAGCAATGTAAAGTAATTTGTAGGATGCTGTGGGTGGTGGATGTTGCTACAGTGCCAGTGAATGGTTGCTTAGCAACCTCCATGTCCCCCCTCCATGGTTTTTATATCCTATAGACAAGATATGGCCGACATGCAATGCTTTACCTACGGTATATGATGCTACGATTGTTGGCGTTAGAGCCTTTTTCAATGCACGACTGATTTTGTGCAATGCTATTTTGGATTTAAGGATTGCTGATGCAAAATCTTTGAAAGAATCAATAGTCTTAGCAGCGTGCATGCAAGCAAACGCCAGTCAGATCTGCTTTAATAAACATTTCCCCATTCATTCAGAGCTCTCATTGGCACAGCTGATTTCTGGGTAATAACAGGTTGAGATACAGAACAGAGCACTGTAATTATCACATTGATTCATCTTTCAGGATGCGGGAGAGATTTTATCAGCTAAAATGTCAGTGGGGGCGGAGCTGATTGGCACTGACTCTGATTAAATAGCAGGAAAGGTTTCATTGTGTCATCATGACATGTCACCTTTAACATCATCGCACCTTCACCCTCATCAGGGGTCTGACATGAGCTGCTTCTGTTAACAGACATACAAATAAGACATCTGTGAACACAATAATTTACCTCAAAATGAAAAGGAAATTGTGTCTTGCATGATATTCAAGTTATTTAAAGGTAAATTGTTTTTTATAGGAAATCTTTTTATTTCTTTTTATTTTAAGACAATATGTAAATGTGAAACGTTGCATTGGAGTGTAGTGTACAATATTGCATAATCTTAAACTTGCATTAGAAGAAGTGTGCAAGACTGAGTGTTGAGTGTCCAATCACTTAGCAGAACCCTCTGTGATGTCATCAGTGACTGTTGCACAAAGTGCGTAGTCAAACTGCACAACTTTAGAGATTCTGTCTTTGATCTGATCTATTATATAGATAAATTTGAAACACACACTATAAATAATTTATATTGAGTCATATTGGCTGTACAGGTCATTCAACGAGTTTATTTTTAAATCATGAGTTCCTGTAAATTATACATTTTTTTTAGTAAAAAAAATGCTTACGTTAAAGGAATGTGATGACTAATGGATCACTTCATTTTTTTTAATCCACCACTGTTTAAATAAAATGCTATTTTATTTAAATCATGTTGTCTTTTAGAGCTACTGTATGTTCAGATTAGTTTATATGTACAGTGGAGGAGATCTGAACTCTGGACTGATATTACTTTGTCTCAAAGGTCATTGCATTAAAAGATATTATGCTCCAAATGTTATAAACAACCCGAAATTATCTCATTTTACTAGATGGAATTTTGTTTTTATACCATAATTATGCAATGTATGTTTTAATATAATATTGTATTGTATTATTTGGAAAAAAAACAGGAAGCAAATGTTGCTTCTTTCCTGTTATGTCACTGTAGGTATGTCACAATGAGACCCTTTATAAGAAGCACAAGCAACGTTTGAGAGCGAGAGTGATCTGTGACACTGAATTACTAAGGTAGGAAAAGTTCAACTTCTTTAATTTCTTGAAGTTCACTTTGTAACTGTAAAATTCAATTTATATTGTTTAGCATTTATAAAGGTTATCATTGGTTATTGAAAATGACAAAGTATACTGAAAGGTCCCTATAGCTGACATTTAGGTACAGATATGTATACATTCGGTACCAATATATACCTATGAGGTACTTATGTGAACTCTTTAGGTTCAAAGGTAAACTTTTAGAAAGGATACAGGCACAGCCCCAGTCCATTGTACATTTTAATAAATTGTATGGACCATTGTATGTTTGAATAAATATGATAAATAAGTTTTATGTTATGTGAATACAATAAAGCTTATTTGACTTATTTCTTAACAACACTGTTGCTTATCTCGATAGTGTCCATCATGTATTTTCTTTGCTGTTTTATTTATAATTCGACCTTTCATCTACACACACTGCACATGTGTAAAACATACTAGCTTTATATTGTATGTTACTACGGTTGTTTGCTTTAATAAGTCTTGTGTGTTGAACTGTCATGTTATTGTTATTAATTAATAATCTACTTCCCCAAAATAGATTTATATTGCCATAACGCTTGTTTGCAGTAGTTGTGATTGTTTAAAGGCAATTAAAGCATGACTTGTTCCTTTAAAACAATAATTTATTGAATGTTATTGCCAGTGTTTTATTATTGAGGGAATAAGCAGGGACCAATTTGCATCTAATCTGAATTATGAAAATGTTTATGTTAGGGAGGTTTGAAAAGTGGAAAATACTAAGGTGCCACAAAACAAAACAAAAAATATTTTTTTTAAATATTTACTGAAAATAAAAATCTTTTTCATTTAAAAACGTATTCAATCCTGTTCTCTTGCAAATCCTTGCTTTTTGTACTGTATATGTCACTCTATTTTAATCATTGCTTGCGCTATGTGTCAGGAAGTGAAAATACTGCAGTCGACCTTTGGTTGTCAAAAGAGATCGAGGTTGTGTTTCAGTCCGCTCACTAGCTCGTGAATCAGTTTATCGCGTATGCAGGTTCAGCTACTGGTAGCTCACTTCACACTGGGACACCGTTCATTTATTTTCATGTGATGTGATAATCCACAGCTGTTATTCATCAACAACCGATAAAACCAACATATCTCTGACTTTTTTAAAATTTAAAACACTTAGTATATTGTGAAAAACACTTTAATTATTCTTGTACATATCTGTGCATAAATCTGGAGGAATATTACATTTAAATATTAATTTAATTGTGGACCCTTCCTGTCTAGCGATGTGTGTGTTTATTAAAGAGCACCTATTGTCCGATTCACGTTTTTAAATTTACTTTGATGTGTAAGTGTGTATTAGTTCATGTTAACGATATGCAGAAGATACAAAAAGTAAACGATGCGAGTTATCGTCTCCAACGTAAATCTATTTTCTTGGACTACAACAAACACATGGATTGTAGGCAACATTTAACTTCCTGGGATTGGTGACTTCTGTTAGCATCCGAATCTTTCAAACATGATAAGGAGCGTCACATTTCCGGCTGACGGCAGCGGTATTCAGGCCAATCACAGATTAACAGGAAAATCTGGAGCCACAAAAATGTACGTTATGTGGAAAATAATGTGTGTTTTTTAACCATAAACCATGCAAACACATTGTATTATACCAAATACACAAAATAACGTTTTTAAGCAATGAAATAGGTGCTCTATAAAACTTAATAAGAGTTCTTTCACATTTCATGAAGTTTATTGATTTGGGTTGTGCGATTTTTAGTCAGAGAGCTTCAGAAAAGGTCATGTGATTTCCTTTAAAGGATTAGTCAATTCTCTTAAAAAAATAAAATAAAAATCCAGATAATTTAATCACCGGAATGTCATCCAAAATGTTGATGTCTTCCTTTGTTCAGTCGAGAAGAAATTATGTTTTTTTAGGAAAACATTCCATGATTTTTCTAATTTTAATGGACTTTAATGGACCCCAACACTTAACAGTTCCTTTCAACAGAGTTTAAAGGACTCTAAATTATCCCAAACGAGGCATAAGGGTCTTATCTAGCGAAACGATTGTCATTTTTGACAAGAAAAAATAAAAATATGCAGTTTTAAACCTCAACTTCTTGTCTATCTCCGGTCCTTTGATACGCCAGCGCGACCTCACGTAATTGCATAATTCACATATGAAACGCACATTTGCGGACCATTTTAAACAATAAACTGACACAAAGACATAAATTAGTATCATTCCACATACAACAACATCAGAACGCTCCTCTTTTTCCACACTTGTAAACACTGGGGCGTAGTTTCGCATACGTCAACCGTGACCTCTTGACATGATGACGTATTATGTGATAGATAAGAAGTTGTGGTTTAAAAGTGCATATTTTTGATTTTCTTGCCAAAAATGTCAATAGTTCACTAGATAAGACTCTTGTGCCTTGTTTGGTATCGTTTAGAGTACTTTGAAACTCCATTGAAAAAAAACTGTTAAGTGTTGAGTTAAGTGTTAAGTGTTGGGGTCCATTAAAGTCCATTAAAATGAGAAAAATCCTGGAATGTTTTCCTCAAAAAAACATAATTTCTTCTCAACTGAACAAAGAAAGACATCAACATTTTGGATGACATGGTGGTGAGTAAATTATCTGGATTTTTTTTTAAGAAAATTGACTAATCCTTTAAGGCAGTGGTTCTCAAACTGGGGGCCGTGAGATGGTGCCTGGGGGCCACCAGTTTTATGACATTTTACAAAACACATTAATTTATCATGAATTCTGTGTAATTAAACCTATAAAAATAAGGCTACTAACCAACAACATTTCTTTGTATAATATAATATGTTTTGTTTAATTAAACTGTTAAATGTTAGAACTGTTTTTTTTTTGTCATAATTTTTCTTTCGGGGGCCCCGAAGGAATGCACCGTACACAAAGGAGGCCGCACGCTGAAAAAGTTTGAGAACCACTGCTTTAAGGAACATGGGGACCATCAATGCTCACTGGTTTTTGCGCTGCATTGTGGGAATTTTTAGGGAACGAATGTTCCAGTGAACTGGAAGGATTTTGCGATTGAAAAAAATTTAAATGTCCGACTCCCTGATCATCAGGAGGAATCTCTCACTGTCTAAAACTGATAACCCCAGAGATAGATATGCACACATCTGATGATGAAATGTGATAATATAACAAGAGAGATTAATGGAGAGTCGTTTTACACTCACACGAATCCCAACAGGACTCTTGATTCATACTCATTGAAAAGTTGAAAAGCATGTGTTTGTCTTACTGAAGGGCCATCAGAAACCGACTCACAATTGTGTAGTGGCTCTCATCTCAGCAGCTGTAAGCAAACACATTTAGTTTAATTTTGTAGCCTATTGATGAATTTGAAGAGTTTGTAAGTGTTGATATGAGTATTTTGTGTTTTTATATATTTTTGGAGTGGGTTACCATACACTGGCTTGACTTGTAATTATTTCCTTAATTATTTATGCATTCATTGTTGTTTCTATTCCAGGGTGGTAGAAATGGCGTGGACAGTGACTCTCAGTAACCTGGTGTTAGGAGTTTATGGATTCACCCTCATCACAGGTCTTCCTGCCAACCTCCTGGCTTTTTACACCTTCTTCCAAAAGATTCGCCAGAGGTCCACCCCTATGGATATCTTCCTGCTCAGTTTAACTATTTCAGACCTGATCTTCCTCTTCTTTCTGCCGTTTCGCATGGTCGAAGCAGCAAACATGAAGTGGACGCTGCCGTACTTTCTCTGTCCGTTGACGGGTTTCGTCTTCTACTCCACCATCTACAACAGCACCTTTCATCTGACGGCCATCAGCGTCGAGCGCTACCTTGGTGTGGCCTTCCCCATAAAATACAAGTTAAAACGCCATCCCAGAAATGCAGTGATAGCCGTTGTTTTTTTCTGGATGTTTTCCTTTGCGCACTGCAGTATCGTCTACATCATGCAGTACCACCATCATTCAAACCCGAACATCACCGACCCATCCAAGAGGAACACGTGCTACGAGGAATTCAGCAAGGAACAGCTGAAAATCCTCCTGCCGGTTCGTCTGGAGCTTTTCATCGTGCTCTTCTGCGCGCCGTTTCTCATCTGCAGCTTCTGCTACATCAAGTTCATCCACATCCTCTCCAATCTACCCAACATCAATGCCAAGAAGAGGATGAGAGCCATCGGGATGGCTTTGGGAACGCTGGTGGTCTTCATTATCTGTTTCCTGCCTTACAATGTATCTCATGTGGTGGGGTTTGTGGGCGGTTACAGCCCAGAGTGGCGAGTGCAAGCTTTGCTCACCAGCACGTTTAACGCGTGTCTCGACCCGTTCATATTCTACTTCTCTTCTTCGGCACTCAGAGGGACGTTTAAGAAAATTTTGCGAGAGCTGATGAGGCGACTGTTACCCTGCTGCCATTCGCCTCTCTACTGCCCCATACTGAACTGTGTGAATACAGATGAGAGAACTCAGAGCTCTACTGACAGCTCTCCATAACATCACAAGTCAAATACATTTTGGGATTTTTGCGTAATGTTTGCATTAACTGGCCTGAATGTGAAGAGGAGGGTTAATACACTGTTAAATGCTTCAAAGGATTTCTTTTGGATGCTGATGCTGAATGCAATTCACGACCACAGCTAATTTGGATGATATTAAGCCTGTATTATTATTATTATAGTGAATAAATGGGTCTGCAAATTCTATGTTTAAAATTTTTATATAATATAACACAAAATGTCAGCCGTTTTTGTCTTCTTAAATCACTGTGGTTTTATAATTCAGATCTGATTTAGCAAGTGGACTATAGCTATATAGGACTATGACCTTTCTGGTAAAGTGTTTGTCCTGTATAAAGCAGACATCATACGATGTCCGATATATTGATACTTGATTCAAAAGGTACTCATATTAGTTCTCTGAGACAATCCCAGCCAGCAGATGACTCGGGGCCGGATCCGTGCCACTTCCGTTCTGGAGTGTTTCTGAATGTTTGTTATTATTTTTTTAAATGATACATTAATATTTATAACTCAGTTTACTTTTCCAAACATATTTTCTGTGAAGTGTTTGGTAGTGATCTGTGGTTATCAGCAAAGAAGCAGGTGGTTTAAGCTTTAATTTGTTTGTTTTATCTGTAAGGCTTTACAATAATTTACTGATTTATCTAAGGTATAAACTTCAAGTATTCATTATAGTATTACATTTTCTATTATTATTATTATTTTGTAAGGCATTGTTTTTGCTTATGTTTTTGTCACATGATATTTTTGGTGAATGTGGTTCGTCGAGTAAATGGTAAAACACGCAGGCCGTGTACTTCCAATCTTTTTTCCTCATAAACTACAGTATGTCCTTTTCACATTGAATGTGAAGTATTTCTGCCATGATTTAAATATTTTGCACTAAATGTTTTAAATATTTTTATGTTTTTTTCCTTTTATGTGTCTTCAATAATTGCAAATCTATCATTTTTACTTGGGATTTAACATTTAAATGTATATATTTTTAAAGAAATTAACAGTCATTATAATTAATTGTGTTTGTTTTACATGTAAATATATACATTTTATTTTCATATTCATTATAACAGCATTTATGTACAGTAAACGTTTGATATTAAAATCTCAATGATTGCAGTCGTTGTCATCAGTTCTCTTCAACTTAGATAATCTAAATTGACATGTTCAAAAGAAAAGTGATCAATTAATGTGTGCTTTAAAAAAAACTCCAATATGTTTTCTGAAATTGTAATTCTTCACATATTTCCATTCACATTCCCTATGTACTGCTCACACAGTATAATAAACCATAAAGTGCACAAATGTACAAACCCCATTTTTCAGAAAAGTTGGGGCACTGTGAAAAATGTAAATCAAATCTGAATGCAATTTACAAATCTCATAAATCCATATTTTTTATTTAAAACATAACATACAAAGTCAAATGGTTAAACTGAGGAAATGCTAGTAAATATGGCCCTCAACCAAATTTTATTGAGACATGCTGCTGCTGCTGCTGTTTAGTTTACACAAATAAATAATCATTATTTCACCTTAGTACGTAAGTCATGCTTTTACTAAAAACAATGTATTGGAGCATAGTGAACCAATATTATACAGAGTAAAAGATATTGAACAATATAGATACCTAAAGAATTTATTCATTACAAAAATCCTATTTTGAGTGGCAAATTAAATTGAAATAATTTGAAATGCGTATAAAGGAAATAAGTGAAAATGAAAAAGTACATGAGATGTAACAATGGTATCTCATATGTATTTTATATTCAGCCTGATCTCATGAGAATTCATATGTAATTTATTAGTTGGCTAATTTGTATTAATACGTACGACCACATTTATACATTTTTGTACTATTTCCTTTTGTCCCTTTGACATTAGGGTTAGGGCAGACTGATCTCACAGAAAGTGGTGTTATAGTCAATGCAAAATTTGATAAATTTATTAATGTCCATGGCACGAAATTCAGCTTTTTTGTGCATTGAGCACGAATGTCTTTTTTGTGTTATTAATTTATATAAATAGTTTTTTGTGTCTGTTGCACAACTTTCTTTTTCGTGTCATTTTATGTATTGTTTTTTCCTATTTTCTTACCATTGTCGCTTGGGGTTGGGGTTAGGATCACTTTCTGTTACATTTTTAGACATCCTAACCCAAACCCCAACTCTAACCCCAACTTCAGGCCAGAATAATTTTAAAAACGGAAGTAGAAAACATGTAGAAACCAATACATAAAAGTACATCCTAACCCAAACCCCAAATCTAACCCCAACCCCAAGCGACAATCATTAATGACACAATTAAACAAGTCATTAAACAAAATGTAAATAAACAAAACATGCCATTTCAGATGTAAATATGATGCCAATATATGTCATTATTCCGATTGAATAATATTTGATATAAACTTTAGTCAACACTTTTATTTTGGAGGTTTTTGCATGAAGATTGTTAGAAATGTAGGTGCAATGGAAAAGACTGAAAGCTCTATAATATATTTTGTTTGAAATTTCTGTGAGCTGTGCACACTGTGCCCCCTTAAAATAATGGGTGCATGACGCCCCTGGCGACAATGATTTAAAAATAGGGGAAAAAATGACAAAACAATACATAAAATGACATGAAAAAGAAAGTCGTGCCACGGACATGAAAAACGTATAGAAATGTATGCGCATGACACGAAAAAGACATTCGTGCTAAAGGCAGAAAAAAACTGAATTTTGTACCATGGACACAAATAAATTAATACAAATTTTGGTGACCATAACATGACTTTCTGTGAGATCATGTTGGGTTGGGGCAAAGTTAGGGGTGTGGTTTCGTTAATGTTTTATGATTGTATGTTTTTATATGATTCACTTGTACAAATTAGCTAACTCGTAAATTACATACAAATTCTTGTGAGGTCAGTCTGAATGTTACTGTAAGATAAATGCCTTTCTCATTACAAATGATAAGCTAAACCATTTGAGTGAAACGTTAATAACAAAAATGTGAGTTTAAAAAATTTCTGTTATTTGGTAAAGAATTTTGTTCAAACTCAAATGATCTTGTTAACCTATGTGGAAGCAACACTGTCTGATCTTTTATAATGTTCACATTGATTTGTGACCATAAAAATAAACAGTATTCATTTAACTTTCATGTAACTAAAAGTTTAATTTAGAAAATAATTACAGTTTTATTTATGTGACAGCTCCAGTCCAGATTTACTCAAGTCACTTTTAATTCTGCTCCAAATACTCAGGATGAATGAGCGACGAAGTGAGATACAAACCTAGCTTGACTATCAAACTTTACAGGGTGAAACACCACATTGCTATGCGTGATGTAATAAAGTTCATGCGATTGTGAAACACCTGAAATCCTGAACTTCCTTATTTGGGAATTCCACATTCAAAGACTGGGTTTTCCATCTGAGATTGTAAATGCAGTCTGATTTAAATGACTTTAGCTTTAATCCTGAGTCTAAATATGGAGTAGAGACTAAACTGATTCATTGCACTTCCTGTCTCTATTTTTTCATAAGCACACACCCATCATCTCTAAACACATCTCCCACAGATCCTGCCGGAGTTCAAAGTCCAGACTATATATTTCCAAACAATATTTCTCCTGCTCACATGCACACACAGCATCTTAACATCACTGTCAGGTGTTTGATTTGGAGACCAGAGGGTCGGATCTACACCTCATCCATTCACTTCATCTTATCACTGCTCAGAATTAATAATGGAAAGCAAACATTCGGTGCGGAAGTGGCAGACAGACTTTATAATAACTTTTGAAAACAGAGGATCGATACAGAAGCTCAGCTGAAGACCTGCCTTGGGTCATGGTGAGTTTTCCTCTTTATCAGCATTTTAAACTCAGCTAACTGTTGAAAGTACTCGCTGGTAATTTCCCTTATTGCACGAGTCTCGCATTTTGATGCTTGCGTAACATTTTTTGGTTTTGTGAATGTGGAGAATTCCTGTTTGACAGAAGTTTTTACTTTTACTTCCAGTATTAAAAGTAACATTACTGTACTGTATGTCACCATCAGGCATGCACAGTATTTGCTGACTTGTTTTGGATTTTCAGGATTGATGCTGACTCATGCTACACATTTACAATTCATGAATTAATAAAAAAAATAAGGAGGATATTTAGTTGCAGAGGTTGGATGATTTCTTTCATTGCATCAGTGACATGAACTGAGTATCAACATTATATATATCAAATCACTTTGTTATTGTGATTTGCAGATCTCGCGTGATTAAAGGACGTCCATTCTCTCTCTCCCTGTGTGAAACATGCAAACAAGCAAGCAAGAGTGTGATTTTTATCTGTGTCTATCCATCTACATCATCACCTTCATCACTGGTTTCCCAGCCAACATTTTGGCCTTCTATACGTTCGGCCGTAAGGTGTGGAGGAAGCCGACCCCCATCGACATCCTCCTCCTCAACCTCACGATCTCAGACTTGCTCTTCCTCATCGTCTTGCCCTTTAGGATGCAGCAGGTGGTGGATAACATGATCTGGAACATGCCTTACTTTCTATGTCCGATGTCGGGCTTTATCTTCTACATGACCATCTATAACAGCACCTTCTTCTTGACCGCGGTGAGCGTTGAGCGTTACCTCGGCGTGGCTTTCCCCCTCCAGCACTCGATGAGAAGACGACCCCTCTACGCCGTGTTTGCCAGTATCTTCATATGGTTGTTTTCAGTGCTCCACCTAAGCATCGTCTACATCATGCCCTACTACAACCCGCCCGGGACGGAGTCGGCTCCCAGGAACATCTGTTACGAGGGATTCACGGACGCTCAGCTGCAGATCCTCCTGCCCGTACGCCTGGAGTTGTGTGTGGTTCTCTTTTGCATCCCCTTCATCATCTGCAGCTTCTGCTATGTAAACTTCATTCGCATCCTCTCACGGCTGCCTAACATCGGGCGGCGTAGAAAGTTGCGGGCCATCGGTTTGGCGTTGGGTACGCTGTTGGTGTTCGCTCTCTGTTTCGGACCCTACAATGTCTCTCACGTCATCGGCTTTGTAACAAATTCGAGCCCGACCTGGAGAGACAAAGCTCTGCTGTTCAGCACGTTTAACGCCTGTTTGGACCCGCTTATCTTTTACTTCACGTCTGCGGCTGTGCGGAAAGCGCTGGGAAGCGTCTGGAAGAGATGCTGGTGTCCGCACGTCCACTGGGGTTCTAAGAAGAAACCTATCGAAACTGAAAAAAGCGGCCTGCCGAGACCTCAGGAGGTCAACGCCATATGACAACCGACTGTTTGTATTTTTGCATTTTATCACCAATAAACATTTTTATACTTCCTGGAAAGACTTGCGAGCAGGAACTGCTTCACGTGGAGAGTATTATCTTAGGAGAAGAAAAACACTGCGGCGAAACTCGTGTGTACATAAAGAGACTGAATTGTGTGTCTGCAAACAGGGCATAAACTTCCCTTTATTAGGTTTTGTGCCGAGTGTTTATACAGCGAGAAATAAAACCACAGTCGGAGCTCATTGCAGACAGAGACTAAATAACAAACTTGTAGCCATTACTCACTTACCTCAATACAAACAGAAAGGAGAATGAAGACATTGATTATTGAGCGACAGTTTGTACAGCTTACAGATGAAGGAGCCACATTCACCAATACTACGAGCAGCAGCATCATTTAAAAGTGTCACATTAATATTTCAAAGCTGTTCACATCTGAGGATTTTAATGACTGGGGTCTGACAGTGATGTCGATTTGAGGACGTATACTGATAATGCGTTTCTTTAATGCATTACATGTCACTTTGGTTAAAAGCATCTGCTGAATAAATGTGTCTGATTATTTAGCAATAGACATGATCTAAGTACTAAAAAAATCATTAAAAAAAAATTCATTTCATAGGCTACTTGATAAATCTTACTTGTGTATTGTATATCAGGGGTTTCCAAACTTTATCAACCCAACAGGTAATCTCAAGACCCACCATTTTTTAGAAAAAGAAATATAGGGGAAAACACAAACTTTTTTTTTCTTTTTCTTTTTGAATAAGTTTACTTGAGTAATATTAAAATGTCTTATGGTAGGGCTGCACGATTATGGCAAAAATTATAGGCTACTGCATTTGCACTGAATAGGAAATTATATATTTGAAAAATACAATGAATTGCAAGGCTGCAGAGAACAGTGCACTACTGCAGACTTATACTACTGAGGGTTCAATGATATTATTTTAATAGTAAGTCGTGAACTAAAGTGGGCCGGTCTAAGGCATGAAACTCCAGGGCTGAAAATGAGTCCCACTCCGGCCCTGGTGGCCGGTACACAATGCTCTGGTCTTCCATAAATGTAATTAGCTGGCCCTGCCTAGGTTATTTGCATAAGGCGATCTGATTGGCTGACGCACGCATTGCCTGAAAAGTTGAAAAGTTGAGAAATGTTTAACTTATGCCTCGAGCAACGGCAGTGACGCGGCACTGACGGATCCACAATTCTGTTTGGCAACACATGATGTCACCCATTAAAAGTGAATGGGAAGCGTCAACGCTTACACCCCGTGTGAATGTACAGTTAGGCAGCTTATGTTTTGTTGCATTTCTCTGAAATTCGCAATGTTTCATTTCAGAAATACATTGGTAGACAGTTATAAATTGTGAATCCTCAATCTCTTACATTAAAATATCCTTATGTGTGATAAGGTCCATAAGCAGGCGAGAAATTGTTCTGTCAGTGAAGTCAAAGTTGTTATTCTTTCTTATGTAGCTGTATAGTTACTGGATTAGCCTACAGCAAACATATTTTGCCTATTTTTGTATAAGAGAAGTTAAAGTATCATTGTCAAAAAATTTTATGTTACAGTTTCAAAATGATAATACAAAGAACCTTGCTGTGTTCTCTGTATTGTCATTTTGAAACTGTACATAACTAATTTTGACAATGACACTTTAACTTCTCTTATCCAAAAATAGGATAAGAAGGATTAAAACATTTTACTTTACAAAGGTGCCGTAAATGAAGAAAAAATATTAGCAGGGCACCATGCTTTGAAACCTCTAGATTTGGGCTAAGCCCCCAATGTCTACAATGTCTGGCTCCGCCCCGTGTTCAACGATTTCACTGCTTTGAGTTCCACAAACTCAAATAAAGTCAAAGAGCTTAGCTAACGCAATAATTTTATTTATAACTTACAAACTGAGTCATTTCAATACCAAAGCCTCATTTTAACAAACACTGCAAAGTTACTTTTAAAAGTAATGCATTACAATATTAAGTTACTTACCAAAAACTTAACTAATTGCGTTACTTATTTACTTTTCATGGAAAGTAATACCTACGTTACTTTTAAGTTACTTTTGCATTACTTTTTTGTACTTGGCTGAGGCCTCAAGCTCTGACCTGCCGTCTCTGTTTCTGACTCAAACTGTTCCCGTTCAACATTCAGTGTAATTAAGTACATACTTTTTTAAATCCAATTAATTAAATTGAAAAGTACCAAGCCTCTAAGATGATATTGGAGTAAAAAAATCAAAAGTTTAGTTGCGCGTGCTCACGTAAAACTTTCGTGCGCGACAAGATACTATCGAGACTATAGTTTCATGTGAGCACGCAAAAGTTTTATGTGCTTACGCAAAACCTTCATGTGCAGAATTTTTTAAAAAGTTTTGTTTCCCTTGCTCACATGAAACTTTCGCGCGCACATAAAACTATCGAGCGCACACGTGAAACTATCGCATGCGCACGTGAAAGCGAAAGTTTCACGTTCGCACGCAATAGTTTCACGTGAGCACGCAAAACTAAACTTAATTTGACTACGTTCAGTGTAATTCAGTACATACTTTTTAAAAATCATATTAATTAAACTGAAACGTACCGAGCCTCTAAGGTGATATTGGAGTAAAAAAAATCTAAAGTTTAGTTGCGCATGCTCACGTAAAACTTTCGTGTGCGCATGTGATACTATCGAGACTATAGTTTCATGTGAGCACATAAAACTAAACGCGGTAGTTTCGCGTGCGGACGCGGGCACTCAAAACTAAACTATATACATTTTTTGCTCCATGTCCCATTAGGGGCTCCATAGAAAAGTAATGCCCGATTTATAGTCATGCGTAGGTTCTACGCCGTAGTAAAACTTTAACAGCGTGTCAGATCTACGCGGACCGCAAGCGCTGTGATTGGTCCACCAGAACCCCTCCCGTCAAGTAAAAAAAACCTGCATCATAGGTATTTCCATTTGTGACGGTGAAAAGAAGGATGAGCCAAGTAGAGGAGTGATTTAACTCAAACTGCATCAACAGTCGTTGTTTATTTACTTCCATCATTGCTGGTCTTGTCAAATTATACACAATAAGTTGCTGTTTGTTCTTCGTTTGTGGGTTAACTTGCCAAGCTTCTTCTTCTTTGACTTTTTAAAAAAGTAACTCAAATATTAATGTTTACATTTAAAAAGTAATGCATTACTTTACTTTACACTACAAACTTTCGGTGGTTGTGATGAGGTTTATGGCATTCAATCTGCCGGGTAAGCCAGGAAAGATTCTGACACTGCAAAATTACTTCAGTTTAAGATTGGTTGAGGAGGATTTCCAGTTCCCAGTATGCTTTGCATGAGTCTGCATTATTTGAGCATTTTTTAAAATGAATTGATATTTTATGAGGTTTTCAGTAAAGAGGAAGACTCAATAGTGTTAAACATTTATTTATGTTGGAGATTGAGAATAGTTTGCTATTTTCAGTTTTGTGGTTACCACTGTTCAGAAGTGTACTGTAGTGCCTGTGCTTATAGGCTGTAGGTCGGATATGTGTGGTTTTATCATGTATCAAATACTTATCATTAACTGTGTGAAGTGAATGCCAGCACTGAGTTCAGTCACTTCACACTTACGTGCACATTAGCCTCTTTCACAGAGTAATTTCTGTAAATTAATGTGAATTTACCAGAATGACTTTACCACTAAATACAAATATGTGCTGTTCATACACACGCAATGATGCCTTGTCTTTTTACTATTAAATACCAGTGAACTTGGTGAGGAAGCAGAAGTTACCGCTAAACAGTGTTGGGTTTGTAAACAATGGCGGTTATGACTTCATACCCACGGTCCGTATTTTGTTGTTTTGTACACTATTTGAAGAATCTGTACTTTATTTTTTCTGACTACTTGTGACTTTAGCTTAACTACATTTGAAAGACAAATATCATACTTTTTACTCCACTACATTTATAAAAAGTCCCCAAAGTAGAAAGTAATTTCTAGCCTACTGTAAAGACCAGCTAAAACCAGCATAAGATGGTTGGTTGGTTTTAGCTGGTCTCCCAGCCAGGATTTAGCTGCTAAAGCAAGCTGGTTTTATAGGAGTTTTGGCCACTGGTCAATGAGCCTGCATATAAAACGTCCTAAATTTGATCTTATGATCATTTCTAAAGGGCTTATGAGATTCATAAAACGAACATGCAGTCAGAAAACGTGGGTGTAGATGTGAAATCTATAAATTGCAAATGATCTTGAAATTGTGTGCAGCTAAAGAGTTTTGAATCTCTGAATTTAAACGATGCCTAATTAATCTCATTGACAAATAAAACTTTAAATCCTTTTTGAGCAGCAAGAATGGCTCATATTTTCAAAAACCTCAGACAAGCAAAAGTGCATATGTCTGCTCAGACCCTGACGTGGCACTAAGCACTTTTTATAAATATGGACTTTGCCGTGGATTTTTTGCATTTTACAATCAAATCTGTGCGTATGCATTCTTTATAAATGAGGCCCAAGCTGGTCCCAGCTGACCCACCAGCTTAACCAGCTTTCCCAGCCTGAGAGGACCAGTTTAAACCAGTTTCTAAAACCAGCTAGCACCAGCCAACCAGCTTATACAAGCCGGCCAAGCTGGTGGGCTGGTTTAGCTGGATTTTTCCCATTGTGCACATTTTTCTGGCTTACGATCTGCCAGGACCTTTCACTGTTGCCAAGTGTTTAAGTTTTTCTAACTCTGAAGTCATACACAGCTTCCGGGTCCAAATGATCTCAAATGCAAATAACAGAAAAATCACATGAATATGCATTCGTATCATAATGCCAAACTACCAAAAACACCTGATCCTAGTCTTTATCTCCATAACGAAATCCAAGATGACCAGACCATGGATTCATGGACAGTGTTGGGGAAAGTTACTTTTAAAAGTAATGCATTACAATATTAAGTTACTCCCCAAAAAAGCGTTAGTTACTTTTCATGGAAAGTAATGCTTACATACTTTTGCGTTATGTATTCTTTCTTTCTTGGTTGAGGCTTGATCTTTTTCAGGCCTTGCAGGTGGCTTTTATGACTGAGAAGTTCTGTATTCAGAAATTGCATATTTCCATTGCAAAAATGTCAAGCTCAGGCGTGCACGCATATAGTGCATTAACCATAACACGTTCAGTTTAATGCAGTACATTATTTTTTTACATCAAATTATTTAAACTAAAGCTTGTATGACTTGTTTAAAAAAGAAAAAAGTAACAAAAATATTAATGTGTACATTTATAAAGTAAAGCGTTACTTTACTCGTTACTTCAGAAAAGTAATATTATAACATAATGCACGTTATTGTAATGCGTTACCCCCAACATGGATTTATATATTGCTATTGGTGATTTTGTGAGCTTGGTGTACATTGTCAGTTTATAAAATGTTCATGTAAATGTATTTAAGATCCTCTATTGAAATGAGTGGAGGCTTGGTACAGGAAACAGTATTCCTTACGTTATGACTTAACAAGCGGATAGTTTTAATGCAAAAGTCTAATTCTAATTCACAAATGTATTGTTTTTTTCAGCAGGGGTGGTATTTACAGTAAAACCACATGGATTACAAATGTACACTTTTCTCTCTATAGTAACCATACTCCAATTGAGCTATTTTTAGTAAAACCACAGTAACCAAAATTCAATACAGTACAAGTAGGTTGCTTCAGAGGCATAAGGTACTGTATGCATCAGTAAAACACTTAAAGGAAATTTACTTTTTATTTTTACTTAAGTACTTTTGAAAGCATGTACTTCTTTAATTAAGTAAGAATCTGTGTTTACCACTTTCATTTGTAGTGGGGTAATATTTGACCCTTATTATCTGTACTTTTACTCAAGTAAGGAAGTTGTGTACTTTGTCCACCTCAGTCTATCGCCACATAACGGTCACGTCTGGGAGACGGTGTACATAGCAACATTTCGTTGACCCTGGGACAACATTTCAATCAACCAGATTTCAGAAACAAGTTCACAGTTTGTTTCGAGTTTAAAGAGGATATTTCACAAGACTGTTTTAAGATGTTAAATAAATCTTTGGTGTCCCCAGAGTACATATGTGAAGTTCTAGCTTAAATATCATATATATATATATATATATGATTTTGGGTATGTCTTGGGTATGTCTTTTAAAATGCAAATGAGCAGATCTCTGTACTAAATGGCAGTGCTGTGGTTGGATAGTGCAGATTAAGGAGCGGTATTATCCCCTTCTGACATCACAAGGGGAGCTAAATTTCAATGACCTATTCTTTCCTATGCTTGCAGAGAATGGTTTACCAAAACTAAGTTACTGGGTTGATCTTTTTCACATTTTCTTGGTTGATAAAAGCACTGAGGACCCAATTATAGACCTTAAAGTCAGCTTTTCATGATATGGCCCCTTTAAGATTACAACCAGTATTGATTGTACTAAAAGTGCACATTTATGTTATGTTTGACAAATGTGTATTTTATTCTATTTATTTATGTATTCATTTTCCAGTTTTATGTGTTTTACCTTTTCATGTAAAGTTGCTTGAAACATTGCAATATTGTAAATATGTGACCATTGGTCTGTTTTTCTTATGTCGCTTAATACACCTGAGATCAAATCTAATGGGATCTCGCTAATTATGATCTCCCTTATTCGGTTCTTTGAAAATCCCTGCTGTTGATGATTAGTATTGCAGGATTGAATTATCTGAGACCATTGCGTTCATGCACTGCATGAAAAGGCAAAACATATCGATAGTAGAAACATTGATCAGCAACGTTGTGATTGGCCGGTTGTTACAACGGCCAAAGAACACGCCCATATTTAACCCCTGCAGTGCGCGAGCTATTGATGTAAGTTTATAGTGAACTTTATTTGTAAACCCAGCTAAAGCTATTTTTGTACATAAAATCACCCTACATAATGTAAAATACTATGTGAAAATATAATCTTGATATTTTATACATTCTTATACATTAATGTGAAAGATTGACATCAATGATTGTAATCAAACTTTGATACACCTAAAGTACTTTAAGTCTCTTTTAAAAACAGTTAAATGTTTTGTCTCTTAATAACAGCAACTCAAAAAGCAGAATAAAAAACAGGTTGTGTTCCTGCCTCTTCATATGATGTCAGAAAACAGAAAAGCTGTCTCTAAAATGATTGATAGTACAGATCATCTCTGGAGGCAGTTTCTCTTTCTTAAACCCACAGCCAATGCAACACTTTCATTGCTGATACATGAACTTGAAATGAAATGACTTCTCTTTGTATTGAATTGTAGTTTATTATAAGATGGTGTTTCCCTCTCTTTTGTGCAGTTGTAGATAATACACCAACACTTTCAGCAGTTCCCAAGAATAAATGAAGTATGCATGTACCTAAATAAGTTTACTTTGCATTATTCTGTCCGACTGCAGCAATATTAGGCCTCTAGCAGGAGTCCACATGAAGTCCTGCATCTGCTGAATCTGCACAGAAAAGGGTAGTAAACAAGATAAAGATATGTGGCAATATGTGGCATATGTGCAAAAAACTTCTCTGGTTATTTACAGGAAAGGGACAGGGTAACATCTTTGTAGACAGAGTTTTAAAGATAAAATAGATAAATTACCAAGCAAACATTTCATGCATGACACTTAACTTGACAATCTAAAGACAAAACTAAAATAGGAGAGGAGTTGATTCAAGGGAAAACTATTTCACACTGAGTTATATTTTTATTGTAGATCACATCTAGAATTGCTGGTTTTTATAAAGGAAAATTAAAATGAATGTGGTCATAAGCATGTTTGCCTTGTGATAATCAAAATACCTGCTCCACAAAAACAAGTTGCACAAGCACAAAAAATATATTTTCTAGGTAACACTTTACAATAAGGTTCATTATAGTTAAATACATTCGTTAACATCAACTAATAATGCACTTATACAGCATTTATTGATCTTTGTTAATGTTAATTTCAGCCATTACTGATACTTTATTGAAATCTGGCATTAAGAAATAAAGGAAGAAGAAGAAGAATTCAAAAAGCTGTTTATATCAGTCATGCATTTTACGGGACTGCGCTTATATAATGGAGAATATGACTGCGTCAGTGTTTCCGTATCACCTCCGCTTTAAAAGATTCGATCTAATCTTGTCAACATAAAGTAAACCTGACTATGACAGCAATTCTAGCATGAGCTTCGAAGAACCAAATAATCCAAGATCAACAAATCATCAACAATCGAATCCAACTGAATAATCCACATAGGAAGAACGGACCCCATGCCAGTTAAAATAAATATAATATAAATATTAAAAAAATAAATGTGTATTTTTTACATAAAAAGCATCCTATATAATGTAAAGAATATTCTGTGAAAATATAACCTTGATATCTTTAATAATGTCTGATAAGATCATGTCAACGATTGTGAAATCAAACTTTGATGCTCCAAATCCCATCATATGATTATGAGACTTGAATCTGGATTTCACAGACAGGGTCACAAATAATTAAATTTAAATTGAACTTAAACCAATAACAATAAAAAAACCTCCTGTCATTATGTTTATGATTCGGTGATGCTTCATTTTTACATAAATTGCATAATTTATACCAGTATGTCCTTAATCATTGAACATGCCAGAGATGTTCTTTAAACTTTATATGGTGCTGTTATGTAATAAAGGTTCAGAACATCATACTGTGGGTTTGTTATGTTTGTCCTCTCTCTTCATCCTGGGTTATACAATAAAACTTTGTTTATAATTTCCTTACTGTTCATAATAACATTGAAGCGCTAATCTCTTGTCTCTGTAATAAACCTGACAAATATTTACAAAGGGTTATTGTCTCTGACTGCTAAGGTGGAAATGAATGTACTGAAAGTAAAGACACATCATGTAGATTGGATTTCTTGGATTTGTTCCAGATTGAACATTCAGATATTAACAGCGGTTTAAAGCTGTTTCCTGTTACCAAGAACACTAACGTGAATGAACGTGTGACTTGTCACATAGACGGAAGTTATTTTTGCCTAAAACCAGTTGTGTCATTTATATCGCAACCTCTCTCTCTGACACTGAAGCTGCGTTATTTATCACGCACAACAGTATTAGTAAAGAAAGGTCTAAAGGTTCAACAGGGTCACTCATTCATATCACTTCAGATCAAATCAAATCACTGGATATTGAAGATTTGCAACATGTGAATGTTTTACATATTGAATCAGAAAAGAGAACTGGGTGGTGTCACGAAAGATCAGAGATTATTTTAAGTGTTAACGCCAAAAATGAATGAACCCTTTTTGACCCAACGCTGAAAACTTTTGGGATTATTGCTCACAATAAATTACTCATTTCAAAGATGAATCACATTCTCAGTGCATTTGTGTGATTTATTGAAACTTATTACAATGTTTTATTGTTTAAAAAACACATTATTTTCCACATACTGTAGTTTTTTGTAGCTCCAGATATACTGCTTACTTCAAACTAATTAAATGTAAAAAAAAAACATTGATTTGAAAAGCTCTGTGTCCCTGATTGGCCAGCTAATCTGTACGTTGTGATTGGCCTGAAAACCTCTGACGTCAGCAGGAAATGTGACGCTCCTTACCATGTTTAAAAGATCTGCTTGCTAACAGGAGTTAACTTCTAGTCATAAGCGGGAGGAATTATGATAATGTCGGTCTTGTCCACGTCAACAGGACCAGGAAGTAAACTGTTGCCTACAATCCGTGTGTTTGTTGTAGTCCAAGAAAACAGATTTACATTGAAGACGATAACTCGCGCCATTGTTTCCTTTGGGGTTTGTACCTTTTGCATATTATTAACATGTACTAATACACAATTACACATAAAAGAAAATGTAAAATCATGAAACGGACCATAGTTAGTCTTTAATAACACATATTACATTATATTTACAAATAGTGTGTTCATGACTTTTGTACGTCTTGTTTCATCTAAAAAAACGAAAGTAAACACGTTTCTTCACAGAAGGTCTGTGTTCGTTAAAAAGGAGCAAATTTTTCAAATCAATCAATATTTAATGTTTCTTACCTTACTTATGAGGCAAATAGCTGTGTAATAAGCTGCATAATGTATAGGCAGCAGGTTGTTATCGTGAAATAAGCCTCTTTTGTACAGTATGATTCAAAACCCTGATTATACCATTGGAGATTATTTCTGCAATAACAACCTGCTGCCTACACTGTAAAAAATACTTTGCTGCCTTAAATTTTTTTGTCAAATCAACTCAAATTTACAAGTCATGTCAACAGAGATGAGTTGTCACAACTTAAAAAATATAGTTGAGAAAAGTCAACTTAATTTTATAAGTTATAACAACTCACCAGTAGTTATAACAACTCATCTCTAGTCAAGATAAATAATAGTAAGTTGAAATGACTTGTAAATCCGAGTTGATTCAACAAAAAATTTTAAGGCAGCAAAGTATTTTTTACAGTGTATACATTATCCCTTACTTACCATTTCCTTTATTTCCCCCTATTTCAACATCGGTGTAGACATGCTGTAACAAGACAGATAGGTTGATATGTAAAAACTCTTAAGATCTCCACATTCAACAGGATTAAAATGCTAACCAGTTTTAAATATTACCATTACCATGTACTTACTGCTCAGCTGCAGTAATAAATACAGTCAGTCTGGAAATGGCTCCAGTTTTGAGAAGATTCAATTATTCAAAGAGCTTATTGGGTTTGGAGAAACTCAGCTAAATGAGGAAGGGATGGAAATCCATCTGAATCTGAAAGTCTTTCACTGACTGACTTATGCACACCAGCAAGCTATAGCCAGAATTTCACCGTCTATGTTAACTATAGACCAGATACAGCATAGTGACTAAAAAAAGTATATACTATAGTCTATACTGCAAAAAATTATTTTCAAGAAAAAAAAATCTTAGAATTTTTGTCTTGTTTTCAGTAAAAACATCTAAAAATTCTTATATCAAGATGTTTTTCTTGATGAACAACATGACCCAAGAAAATAAGTCTAGTTTTTAGACCAAAAATATCAAATTTAAGTGATTTTGTGCATAAAACAAGCAAAAAAATCTTGAACATTTTTCTTAAACACTAAATTCAAGAAAAAAATCAAGAAAAATTAGCTTACACCATTTTTTGCTTGTTTTATGCACAAAATCACTTAAATTTGATCTTTTTGGTTTCAAAACTAGACTTATTTTCTTTGGTCATTTTGCTCATCAAGAAAAAGCATCTTAATTTAAGATTTTTTTTGATATTTTTACTGAAAACAAGACAAAAATACTAAGTTTTTTTTCTTGAAAATATTTTTTTGCAGTATAAGTAACTTGCTTCAAACCAAAATAAACTTGAAACTCGTTTTTGCCAAATAACTTGATGTCTTATATTCCATCATGTAAGCAAAGTCAACAGTGATTACAAGCTGTTTGCTTTTATTTATTTGATTTCATCTATGTTTTGGGTATGGTCTATTAAACTTGGACTGACAGTCCAAATTTTGCCTTGTTTTAGCCCTCTGGGCTTTGTTTAGACCATAGACTGTAAAAAATAGTGTCCATGACGTCACCCATAGGTTTGTGAAGAGTTTTTTTGAAGCCAATTGTTTGCAGAGCCTGCCGTCTTCATCTTGGCAGCGTATCACTCGCGGATAACCAAAAATAGGTAAAGAGGCGGGACATGGGTGAAGCTAAGGTGACTGGTTGCTGAAACTTAAAGGTTTAAAGGATTAGTAAATTTTCTTTAAAAAAAAAAAATAATGCAGATAATTTACTCACCACCATGTCAAAATGTTGATGTCTTTCTTTGTTCAGTCAAGAAGAAAT
This sequence comes from Paramisgurnus dabryanus, assembly GCF_030506205.2. Lineage (NCBI taxonomy): Eukaryota > Metazoa > Chordata > Actinopteri > Cypriniformes > Cobitidae > Paramisgurnus > Paramisgurnus dabryanus. Next base: position 2,455,635 of record NC_133349.1, read on the forward strand.
TATATTTTTGAGGAAAACATTCCAGAATTTTTTCATTTTAATGAACTTTAATGGACCCCAATACTTAACCGTTTTAATGCAATTTAAAATTGCAATTTCAAAGGACTCTAAACGATTCCAAATGAGGCATAAGGGTCTTATCTAGCGAAACAATTGTCATTTTTGGCAAGAAAAAAAAATGCACTTTTAAACCACAACTTCTCGTCTTCCTCCGGTCCTGTGATGCGCCAGCGCGACCTCACGTAATTGCGTAATGACATGGAAAGGTCACGTGTTACATATGTGAAAAGCACACTTGTGGACCATTTTAAACAATAAACTGACACAAAGACATTAATTAGTATCATTTCACATACAACAACGTCGGAACGGTCCTCTTTCTCCACACTGGGGGCGTAGTTTCGCATACATCATCCGTGACCTCTTGACGTGATGACGTATTGCGTGAAGTCACGCTGGCGTGTCACACGACTGGAAGAAGATGAGAAGTTGTGGTTTAAAAGTGCATATTTTTATTGTCAAAAATGACAATCGTTTTGCTAGATAAGACCCTTATGTTAGGAGTCCTTTTAAACTGCAATTTTAGTGTTGGGGTCCGTTAAAGTCCATTAAAATGAGACAAATCCTGGAATGTTTTCCTCCAAAAACATAATTTCTTCTCGACTGAACAAAGAAGGACATCAACATTTTGGATGACATGGTGGTGAGTAAATTATCTGGATTTGTTTTTTATTTAAGAAAATGGACTAATCCCATGGGCGTCGGAACCATTATACGTGGGTGGGACAGGACCCACCCACTTTTTAAGACCAATGATAATGGACCCACCCACTTTTTCTCTAATTTAGCGCATTTGTCTGTTCACTTATCAAAGCGCTGTTAGTCCAAATCCATTCCACTAGAGCAGGGATCCCTAACCTTTGCTTTTTTTACACCGCGGACCCGTTTCAGCTTTTAAACATAATTCGCGGGGGTGAGTGGACGCTGAGTTGCTGTTCGAACAAAGTGCTGAAAAACCTCCTTTGCCAAATGTTTTAAACAGAAGTAAATGTCAAACAACCATGCATTAGGAAAATTAATAACTGCTTTATTTATAGTATATTTTCTATAGACGTGTAAACCCATATTATAGCGGATTATTTTACTTTCATTGTTTCACGAGTTTGCCTGCCCATTTAGTCTTAATAATTAACGGTAAACGAACTTAGCTTGGTGTTCTTAAAGGCAGCTCGAACCTTAGGTCGGACTCGAGCCCCAAGTTCAAGACACAGAAGAAAAATAGGAGGAGATGATGAGGAGAGATGCCAGAAGAATTGCGTCTGTCGCGGAGGCACAGACACTCCCGTTTTGCTTTTAATGATAATTAACACAGCACTAAATGTGGTTCCTTTCAAACGTTAAAAGTGTGGGCTAATCGTTAAAATATTATTACTGCTGTAAAATAGTTTATTTTGATTATGGCACGATCGCTGGATAATTTTCAAGTTTTTTTTTTACAGAAGCCAATTACTTTTCATTTGCGACATGAACGTCCTCACGTATTGTTATTATTTGCGAGGTACATTTGCAGATAATTCATAAAGTTATACCTCTGTTTAATCGATTGTGTTTTAGAAGTACACATGCTCAAACTCTTATGACAGCATTGTTTCCCGACGGATACCATAAAATAAAGTGATCTCATTTCCAGAATCTCATATTTATATTTCTCTAAGAGAGAGAAAGAGAAATTGGGTATAACAAATAAAAAAGGTATACAAAAGTTGTATCAGTTTACCTTCATTCGTTTTTTTACCTTTTATTTCCTCAAAATAAAAAATAAACATTGTAGCCTACTGTCAGCAGAGTAGAGAAAAAAAAGGACACAGAGAAAGATAAATGAAACATGACATCTGTCATTATTTGCAAAATATTTAAAGGGCTATTACCAGAATTTCGACCGTAATAGGCTACTGTCTTTAATTTAATAAACGCAAATGTTCAGGCTAATTAAAAGAAAACATGAAAATGTCATCTATTGCAGTAAATGTATTTTTTTGGGGGTGGGGGGGGGTTATGTGGGGACCCACCCACTTTTCATTTGCTTCCGACGCCCATGACTAATCCTTTAATATAATTTAAATGGATGAGTTACAAAAATATTCGCCTCTTACAGTTGACATGAAGGGCAAAATTAGACCAAAATCACTTTTTTTTCCAGGCTGTAAACATTATTTATGCTATTAAGTAAGGGCATTTTAACTTGAGGGTCTATGAGTTTCTAGTGGCCAGTCGATGAATTGCAGTTTAAGTCACTTCTGTATTTGTCAGGGATTTGACTCGAACGAACCCAAGCACAGACAGAGGTATGAAACACTAACAGATTTTATTTAACAAAAACATAATCAACATTAATGAGAATTACAAACACTAATGTTACATTTGAAGCGAGGCTTCAGAGCTTGTGTTGAGCAAAAGTGGGCGTGCCAGATGAAGCATCGATTCGAAGCTTGTGTTGTTAACATAGAAATCACGTGACCATGACAAACAAAGCTTCACTTTCTGCTCAATCAAGTGCGCGCTTCGCTTTGCGTGTCAGTTTGAACCCCAGAGGTTTTTTTAACAGTTATTTGCATTTTAGTCCCACATTATACTTTACAGATAGTATTGCATGTACATATACTTGTGCGCGTAAACATTATTCAATAAAATACAGTATTAAATCGTATGAATATCAACTCTTATTTATTAATACTGAAATTTTTGCCACACTTCAATGAGTAAATACATTTATTGGATTGACCATTCACACACATGTAGTCTAAGCTTTATTTGTACACATTTTATTAAAATTAATCTGAATTTCATCAGCTTGTTGCTTCAGTGACAAAGCTTCTTCCAGAAGCGACTGCTATATGTTTTATTAACCAAAAGATGGCGCTGTTTTCGACACCCTCGTTGAGGCTTCGAATCTTGGTTCGACACAATAAGGGAAGTATCGGTGCTTCATTCGATGCTTCGTTTCCCCATCACTACTAAGAAGAATACTAACAATAAACTAGACTAGAAACTGAACATTTAACAATAGACTGATTTTACTTGGACAGGAGATCATGACTGAAACAGGAACGACACAAAAAGATACCAGACTGAACAAAAAGCACAAGGACTTTAAATAGGGGCAAATTATGAGGGGAACAGGTGACAACAATAAAGACAAGGGAGCGGGGTAAAAGTGACAAGACACGGGAAACACGCGGTCCAGTACAAACAACAAGGAGACAACGTCTTACCACACAAAACATTGTACTTTCAGTACCCTGCCATACTGAACTAGATACTAAACAAGATCCTGACTCGATCCTGACAGTATTGGCTTCGTCAGAGAGATCGAAAGGTTGCTCCTTGGTTTTGGACGTCTTTTATATGCAAAATTGCTCGCTGGGACTGTGTGTGTGTCAGTGATATTTTATTCTAAACTCTGTGTATCTGGGATTATCTTGATCACTATCAAAGCCATGTGAAAGAGTCTTTTCAGAGACGTCAGGTATCAGTGTTTGGATTGTTAGAAACTTGTATGAGAAAACAGAGTGTATTATCATGGACACGGAGAAACTGATGCAAACATACTGTATGAGTCATAGAGGTCATGTTATTACTCAGAATGATAACCGAATAAGGCTAAAATCAATTACTGAATCTATGATTATATGATATGATTCTCAGAAACGAAGTGTTATTCCCCGTTTGTCTATAAAATGAAATTAATTTATTATTTATTACAAGTACCTAAATACTAACACCTTTTATTAATGTGACAGACATCTATAAAGTTCAGCTAATGTGGTACACCACATGTTTTTTTTCCGATAAGTGTATTTCATAAAGATTAATTACAATACTGCTCACAGCAGATCAATTCAAATCTGACTTCCTTATTAAACTTCAATTCAAACTCAAATCCCGAATGCCTTTTGCTACCTCGATTCAACCACAAAAATGTGTTTCTCAATTTAGATAAATTTCAGATAAAAGTGAAGACACTATTGAGGACATCAGGAAATGACATTTTAATGTTTTAAATGCACATGTTGTACGCTTGCATCATTGAGCTGACAGTAAATTTCTCTCAAGCGTTCGTGTGGTTTGCTGCATCGGCAAAAAATTTAGCAATCTGTAGCGGTCATTCAGGAAGATTCAGGCCAATATTTGAAGTGAGAGTTTCGGTTCCCCTGTTGGGTCAAACTGGATTCTTTTGGGGTTTTTCATCTGGTTTATAAAGTCAAAATAAAGAACTAACAGCAAATTTTGTAAATTTTCTATTTTTGATATTGACTCCTGTTGTACATTATTTCTGTTTACATGATGTGTCGACACATTAAAAACTTTATGTATTTTTATACGTCAATCTTTTCAACCTGGTCTCACGGTTGGTAGTATTAATATATAACTTTCAATAACACAAAACGCATTTTTGGTACATTTATGTAGATGCTAAAGAAAAATAAGAAAAAAATAAAAATAAAAAATAAGAAAAATCCAGATATTTACTCACCACCATGTCATCCAAAAAGTTGATGTCTTTCTTTCTTCAGTCCAAAAGAAATTATGTTTTTTGAGGAAAACATTGCAGGATTTTTCTCATTTTAATGGACTTTAATAGAGCCCAACATTTAATACTTAACTCAACACGTAACAGTTTTTTTCAACGGAGTTTCAAAGGACTATAAACGATCCCAAACGAGGCATAAGGGTCTTATCTAGCAAAACGATTGTCATTTTTGACAAGAAAAATAAAAAATATGTACTTTTAAACCACAACTTTTCGTGTAGGTCCGGTCCAGCGCGCCCTTACGTAAATGCGTAGTGACGTAGGGAGGTCACGTGTTATATATATAAAACGCACATTTGCGGACCATTGTAAACAATAAACTGACACAAAGACATTAATTAGTATCAGTTGACATACAACGTCTGAACGGTCCTCTTTCAAGGCGCTTGTAAACACTGGGGCGGAGTTTCGCGTTCGTCCTCTGTGACCTCTTGACATCATGACGTATTGCGTGGGGTCAGCTGGCGCATCACGACCGGATCTACATGACGAGAAGTTGTGGTTTAAAAGTGTATATTTGTTATTTTTATTGTCAAAAATGACAATCGTTTTGATAGATAAGACCCTTATGCCTCGTTTGGGATCGTTTATAGTCCTTTGAAACTCCGTTGAAAAAACTGTTAAGTGTAAATGTTGGGCTCTATTAAAGTCCATTAAAATTAGAAAAATCCTGCAATGTTTTCCTCAAAAAACATAATTTCTTCTGGACTGAACAAAGAAAGACATCAACATTTTGGATGACATGGTGGTGAGTAAATTATCTGGATTTTTCTTTTAAGAAAATGGACTAATCCTTTAATCATTGCATTAATACGTTTTTACAGCTTCAAAACATAAAACTTTTACAAACTTTCATATCATAAAGATTGCTGTATAATTTCCTTTTAACCATTTTAGCAATATTGTTACCACCCAAACCCTACTCCAAACTTTACCCTATACCCAAACCCTTTTTATACCAAATAATAATAATAATAATAATAATAATAATATGTTATATTATTTAATGTAATAGACAGAAATCTGTAGAATTTTTTTGTAACAATATAGCATTTAAAAGATACTTTGAGCCGCTAATACAGTCCTACCCAAAATCATGTACTATTAGAAATAACAAGCATAACAGACAGACAAGTGTAATCACAATAACTTATTTACTGCGAATTTTCAAAAACAATACCAAAAGTAGTTAAAATGCCTACGTGCTTAAGCCCACGAGAACGTTAATCCGGCTTCTCTCTGTCAAGGAGCGCACTTCAAATTTTTAAAAGTGCATCGACTGAAAAATGGAAATGTCGCAAATCTGTGATATCACACAGGAGCGAATTAGCGTTTGATATCAATGCCATAAAGCAATGTGTCGTAAAGCTTCTTGAGGTGCAATAATTGAATTAAAATTGATGACAAACACAATATTTGACGTTTGCAGTCACGGCTGAGAAATGGAATAAAGATGAAGGATAAAGGGCTGAATTTGGATCTGTTCCCCGCAACCGTATGACTTTTAAAGATGTTAATTGCAGCACGTCAAAGATTGAAATCATAATGAAATGAATGGCTAAAATTAGACTTTGATGCTCATTGTCTCTTTTGATTTGATTTTTGAAACTGTTATATGGTTTTTACAGACTGGGTCACATATACAAAATTTTTTTTGTCATAACTGTGCTGCTGTTTCTCACATATTTAGACATTTGTATCCATTTATAATTGCTATAGAAAAGGGCTGGATGAATAAATACAGAATGGATACCTATTTATTATAGATAGATATATACACAATATCCACTTCAGGTATATAGATAAAATTGTGTTGAAATATTTGCCTGCAAACTTAATTTTTAGCAAGTGTTACAACTAATAAATTAAGGGTGAGTTGTAAAATTTGCACTTCTGTCACGTTTGGTGTAATTGTCCAAGAATGGTAAGTACTAGAAACAAACTTCATGTTCATTTGTAGCAGAGATGTGTGTGTTGCTTGTGTAAAAATATAATTAATCAAACTCAAAAGTTTTTTGAATGATTGGGCCAAAACCAAAAAGCGTTAGGTAGTGCATCGCTCCCCCTACAAGCAAGCAAGTTAAGCAACACTGCATACGATGTTTTACAATACTGTCTTTTCTTTTGTATTTCAAAGCTAATTATTTGTTAATGTTGTGATTGTACTGTAGTGTTTTGAAACTATCAGTTGCTTGTGTTTGGATGATCTACATTTACGTTTCATTGGTATTTCACAGTAAATGTGTGTTTTGAACCAATGATTGTGCAAGATTTCTTGAAAGATGCGAATGCACAATGTTTTAAACATAAAACAGCCTGTGTTACAAGTGATACCCTTTTTGAGTTTTATATCTAGAGTTATGAAAAATGACATCAACGTTCTGAAAATAGTAGCAAAGTGATTGTAAAAAAACTGTAATGTATTAGTCCTGTAAACACGTCGCTGTTATACATGTCAGTGTGTTTGAGAATGGAAGTAACTTTACACTTTATGTAAAACACACACGTCACGAGATCATGTTGAATTTTGTCATAAAACATCCAAGAGGTGTTGTGTGCATGGCTGTAAAGTATTATACAATACTACATTTCATTTTGGATAGCATGGCTGAGATGAAAAATGTTCATATTGAATCTCTCATTTTGGATTAAAGACTTTGGTACTTTGGCAGATGTGAGCACAGACTGTCAATCTGTCAGACATTTTTTTGTAAGACGGCAAACACAACATGTCAGATTTTGAATATGATGTGTAATGCTTTGCAAGTTATACATTCAGATGTTTGAACAGTGAATGCTCTTTCATAAAGCGTTTTACCCCAAGCATCCACGAATGCCACGACAAGCAAAGTGTCATTTTTTCTTTAATAAGCAAATATTTCCAGATTTGAGAAATGCAACTCGTAAATGCTTGGTTTGCGACTGAAACCCAGCTCAAGGTTACAGTGCTATGACTGCCTTTTATTAATTCACATACAGTCATCAATCAAAATACTGAAAATGAAATCATTGCAAATACTGTAAAAACATGTTTCAAAGCAATCAAACGTGACGGAAACTGACAATCTTTGAAAAAATGACCAATTCAGATTATCAAAACCCTTAGGTATTTTTTGCAGGAAGAGAAGCATTGTTGTTCTTGTAGATATAGCTAGCCACAATCTTTTGTACGCACTGAGATCTTTGATAGATATGACATTTGATAGCCTTTCTGTGTGTGAGCATTATACACAAAAACAACTCTTACAGCTGTGTTATGTTAAAAACAAAATTCAGTTTATTTTTCTCCTCCCATTTAATTTCTTGACTTTTTTCTGTTTTCGGATTTAAAAAAAATGTACACACACACACCTAAAAATAAATGACAGAAAACCGTAAAACAAAGAAACATTACATCACAGCACAGAATGTGGAAGACAGCGTTCTGTCCGTTCCTGTTGTTCTGTAGCTGCGTCGTTGACTTGTTGAAGACAGTCGACAATAAAGGGGATAAAATCCAATCGGTCTGAAACAGAATTATGAGCCATCATGCCTGCCGTAAGAAGGCCAGAGAATGAACACAGACACGCTCACACACAAACATACACGTCTATAATACAGAGATAGCCAAGTGGAGGTACATACAGCGGTGATGGGGCGCTCGGGTCAAGGGATGCAGAAATAAAGCCGTCTGATTGGCCGGAAAGGGGAAGCGACGGGGTCGTATAGGGAAGGGACAACGGAGGCAGCTGAGAGGAGATGGGCATACCTATCTATCTATCTATCTATCTATCTATCTATCTATCTATCTATCTATCTATCTATCTATCTATCTATCTATCTATCTATCTATCTATCTATCTATCTATCTATCTATCTATCTTTTATTAAATCCATGCAATACGAGGCCATGCATCATCAAATTTACCTCCAGTCCAAAATTCTGCATTTGGTTGCTTTGTCTGAAAAGTACAAACACACTTGATGTAGGTAATGCATGGTCAACACATTGCAGGTGCATGACCTGGTTAAACACTTTTGCACTGGTTAAACACTTTACTTAGGGTCTAAACAAGAAGCACAGAGGGGTCTAGCTTTTGCAATAGCACAAAAGTACTTAAAGGGCACCTATTATACAAAATCCACTTTTACAGGGTGTTTGGACATAAATGTGTGTTGGCAGTGAGTGAACGTAACCACCCTAAATTGAGGAGTCTCATTAGACATGCCGTTTTGATTCTCTTAGCAATGTGATGTCACACTGCTAAAGCCCCGCCCACGGCCACTGAGTATTGTATTACCATAGTTTGATCCTTTAGTGAGTTGGACGCTGTTTCCCTGAGACCACAGTTACCACCAATGCTTGCTGCAGTACTGATAGTGTAACGTGTAACTTGCATTGCATTATGAATTGTGGCCTGATATTAATCTTGCATAACTAAAAACTTTTGTGTCATAAGAGTTTATGCTTACAAGTAGCAGTCTACTCTCTGAATGATCATACATCTACGGCTTTAATTTGTCAGAACAATTCGTAAAAACTGCACAGCATCATGGATGTCCTGCAAAAGCGTGTAACTTGTTCAAAATCCTTGGTTCATCTCTCAAAAGTATTTTTTTAAGTCAATGAAGATGTCAATGCTTCAAGTCCTTGAAAATGACAAGTCCTTGTGTTATTGATCATGATCAAGACAGTCAAAATGTTTAGCCATGTTGCAAAAATGTGTACACAATTATGTGTGTCATTTTTTCTGATGTAAACTGTGGACAGATGCACATTTTCTAATTTGTTTCTGTAAACAAATCACACACATATTTTGCAGTACAAATAAAAAAATAAAAAAATTAGAAAGGTACAGTACTACAGATCCCCTAAGGGGACATGGAGTAAAAATTAAATAAAGTTTAGTTTTTTTTAAGCATTTAATTTCGTGTGCGCACATGAAAGCGGAAGTTTCATGTGCGCACGCGAAAGTTTCACATGCGCACAAGAAACTAAACTTTTTAAAAAATTCTGCACATCTAAGGTTTCGCGTGAGCACATGAATGTTTCATGTGAGCACGCAAAAGTTTCACGTGAGCATGCAAAAGTTTCATGTGAGCACATGAAACTAAACTTTAGATTTTTTTACTCCAATATCACTTTAGCGGTTCGGTACTGCACACTGTTCAGTTCACATTAACAAAAGACAAAATAAAGAGATTATGACACAAAGGTCGATGAACTAACTCCTAAATGTTGTAGTTACATGGAGAAAAATTAAATAAAGTTTAGTTTTTTTAAGCATTTAGTTTCGTATGCGCACGTGAAAGCGAAAGATTCATGTGCGCACGCAAAAGTTTCAAATGCGCACACGAAAGTTTCACGTGCGCGTGATAGTTTCTAGCGTGCACGCGAAACTAAACTTTTTTTTTTTAAATCTCCAAATCGAAGGTTTCACGCGAGCACATGAATGTTTCACGCGAGCACACAAAATTTTCACATGAGCACGCAAAAGTTTCACGTGAGCACGCAAAAGTTTCACGTGAGCACATGAAACTAAACTTTAGATTTTTTTTTACTCCAATGTCACCTTAGGGGCTCAGTACTGCACATTGTAAGAAATGCCAAATTTTCTGTAACTCAAAATTTTAAGATTCACTTCAAGGCAATTTATGAGTTCAAAGAAAAAAAAGAGATTATGACACAAAGGTCAACATTTTGCATGACATGCCTTGTACGATGAACTAACTCCTAAATGTTTTGAGGTGTAATTCCATTCAACAGAAACCAGTATAATGTATTTTGATGAAACTGAAACTGAAAATGCAATCTTAATCATAATAATCTGCAACTGTATCAAAGTATTTTCAATTTTTCCAAAACAATGAGAATTTGCACAATTGAGCAAAGTGTTTAGCAAAATTAATTTCTGATCTTAGAAAGCGACTGAGAAAAACTGTAAAAGGAACTCTGTCGCCCTCTTGAGTGCTGAGGTTTTTTACAGTAGAGAAAAACAGACCATGTACTTATAATCTGCTGGCCGTGTATGTCTGTATACTGTCAAATATTACTTAAGCCAAAAGCCCCTTGAATGTTTTCTGCATTTTAATGTGCTGCCCCTCCCCTTATTATTAAACTGATACACAGTACCGATACCAATGATCTGTTACATATTATAATTCATATTCTGCTCATAAACTGGATTTGATTTTCACTTGCTTGATTTAACATTTATTTTATATTTCTAGGTTATATTGCATTTATCACAAGATACACGGTATCAATAAGCACAACGTTTCGAAAAGTTGCTTTGTACATATATCAGTCATTTATGTAAAACTATGTGAAATCTAATAGCATGCACACGTAATAATCAGCTGATCAGACATTACTAAACCCTGCTTTAAACAACTAAACCAGTTCAAAAGTTGGTCAGGCGGTCAAACTGGTTTTGGTGGTTGGGGGGAAATCTAACCAGCTAATCCTCTTCAACGAGGAAAATAAACTCCTGGATAAAATTTGAGCATGTTTTGTGTGCAAACATAAATAAATAATACTATCACGGCTTAAGGGCTGTGAATAAATACTGTACATCATTTCTTTTGTGACTAAACTATTAGATATGTATACTGTACATATAAAGAAAGCATGATTTGGCACTGCCCTCTAGTGGCCCAGTAACTGAAGTAGATTAACTGCAATACTAGGTTAAACACATCTACCACTACAATGATGTTTGTTCTGCATGTATATAGCAATGCTACAATCCTGGGATTAATTCTCAGGTAACACAACCTGAATAAATCAGTAAACAAAAGGGGCGGAGCTTAGCGAAGGGCCAATGACATTCATCCCATCTCCCCTGAGCTGAGGTCTCTCTGTGATCATTACGTCAGACCTTTGCAACCCACGTATGTCCAAATATCCCAGACACCCGTCCATCCTCCGCACCGGACCTCGAGCTCAGCCCAATACTAAAATGCCATCCCGAAATATACATCAGCAGCGCTCCATCACAATATTCACACCAAACCAAAAAAACTAACAAACTTCACCCGAAACAAACATTTACATGCTTTATACCCACATTGAGAATTGCAACAATTTATCGTACACTCTCATTTTCTGTTTTACGTATATTTGAGATCACATGTACACAATTTGATTTGGTTGACCTTGAGATGCCAACATGAATATGACAGAAGCAAACAAAAAACAAAAAAATATTACTGCTGCCCCCATGCCCTGCCTTTGTGCTTCAAATTGAAACCTATGTTGCCCCAAAAAGTATTTGGATACTTTGAATATACTTAAGCTGTTACATTAAATAAAATATCCAACCAAGAAGCATCTGCAAACAAATGTCTAGATAATTTTTTATGCTTTTACTATCCATGGATAATGTGAAAGTGTCAAGACATTATTTATCATACTATCTATTATATCATTATATATTATTTTAATTCACATTTATCAGGGCTGTCAACCGATTAATCGCGATTAATCGCATACAAAATAAAAGTTTATGTTTGCATAATATATGCCTGTGTCCTGTGTGTAATTATTTTGTATATATAAATACACACATAGTCATGTATGTTTTAAAGAAACATTTACATCTATCTATCTATCTATCTATCTATCTATCTATCTATCTATCTATCTATCTATCTATCTATCTATCTATCTATCTATCTATCTATCTATCTATCTATCTATCTATCTATCTATCTATCTATCTATCTATCTATTAGGGCTGAACGATACATCGAATTTTCATCGTCATCGCGATATGAACTCACGCGATGAACACATCGCAACAGACAGCCTTGACGCGATGAATGAAGGGAAAACAGTAAGCGCATGTAATAAACGTTTGACCTATCACGTTTAGTCCTGAAGACATGTGCTGCGTCCGAAATCGCCTACTACCATACTATATAGTATGCAAAAAGCACTACTTTGCCTACTATATATTATGGAAGTAGGCGGTTTCGGACGCAGCGATGGTTTGCGCGTTCATGCTATGAGGCCAATCAGGGGAACCCCCAAGTCAGCTACGCTCAGATTGATTTGTGAGGTGTCAGTTGCGACGCTGTGCCTGTTAGCAAAAACTATGGCAGAGGAAGGAGAGAAGAGTGAGGAAAATGTGTTGTCAGACGAAGACCTTGTGGTGAAAATGAACAGCACTTCAGCTATATCATGGAATTATTTTGGATTTAGGAGAGATGACGCCGCAAACACAGGTACTGTGGAAGCGGTGATTCTCATATTGCGTTTATTGCGCGCTCAAGTTCATTATTTCAAATGTATGTGTGCTCTTGGAGCGCCGCGGTCGCGACACGCTCGTTTTTCCAGGTATTTCAAAAACATTTTAACTTTTCAGAATGACACAAGCGCAGCGTGCAGTTCATGTGACAATAACCTACGTGTCTAGTGTTTTCCACGTGTTTTAGGCGCGACATGTGAATGGCCCCTAAAACATGAAAAAAAACTATATATATTTATCGCAACTCACATCGTCATCGCAACATTAAACAATGTCATCGCACATCGCAACTTTTCCTCACATCGTTCAGCCCTACTATCTATCTATCTATCTATCTATCTATCTATCTATCTATCTATCTATCTATCTATCTATCTATCTATCTATCTATCTATCTATCTATCTATCTATCTATCTAATAAAAAAATGATGTATAAAAACATTTTTCTTAAATTTATACATGCATGTTTGTGGTTTTATATATACATAATAGTTACACACAGGACACAGACATATATTATGCAAACACAAACTTGTATTTTGTATACGATTAATCACGATTAATCGTTTGACAGCACTAATATTTATATTTATCTTGACAATAAATGCCACTTGGTTAGATATTATATGTAATGTACAGACACTAATACAGTACATTTTCTTTGGGCCAATATATCCTGAACATGCTATATATAGTCAGAGCCATTCAGTTTGGTTTTTGAAGGGTCACATCCCACAGATTTGAGCTCAACACCTGCTTGTAATTTTCAAGTAATCGTGAAGATCTTGATGAGCTGGTTCAGGTGTATCTGAAAGAACCGAAGCTAAACACCGCAGGACGCACACCTCCAAAAATAAAACCGAAAAGCCCAGTATGCGAATTTTGTACAATTGCACAGGTGCAGTGAATGAGTTTTCTCATTTACAATCTAAAAGGATATGTTCGGATTTTTTTTATTTATGCAATATCTCCTTCCATCTGGGCATGAAATTTGTTAGCCTAATAATAAAGGCATGGTACCCATCAGACGGTGTAAATTGGGCTTAATTTTATTTCCAAGTTATTGCTGGCTGAAATGAAATAAAGGGACACTTAGCGGGGTAGACGCAACATTATTATATTATAGTGTGTATATATACAGGATTGCGAACGGAACGGTCAGAAACACCGTTGTGCCGGGTCACCGAACAGTTATAACATAAAGTATCACTGCATCCGCCGCGTGTCACGATGCTCACTGCTGCGTTACGTCAAAGTCTCTTCGCCGTGTGCTCTTAAGTGGCGAGTAATTAGACTGTAGGAGATCGGACTTCACATCGGGCTTAGGCTCGGCGAGTCAAAGACACAGCTGTCCTTGAAGAGGATTCTGTCAGAGCCTGGACTGAGTTTGATTTATGAGTCCTGCCTCTCACCAGATGGCGGACAGCGAGAAGATGACAGTCCGCTTGCTTAGCGACTCACAGTCGATGGCTAATTACATCTTTATCTCCGCTAATCTGATTCTCTTTTGAAAGAAAAAGTCTAAAGGCGAATGACAGAATCTAACGCAGCCTCTTGAAATCACATCTCCAATTTGAAAACGGTTTGTTGACACCTGGAGGGCCTATCGGTCACCATTTTGTTTCTCCATATGTCATCATCTTTAAGAAATATTGCGCATCTGTAACATCAACATGTTGCATGAAACTGCAGGACAACGTAGTTTTGGTTATGTCATTGAGCCAGAATGTTACATTATTACAGCAGAACAGATTATTATCATACATTACAGTCATCAACAGCATGGATTCAGTACACATACACATTTGAAATGATATTTGGGCACCTACATACTAGATAATGCGGACTGGGGGTGGGCGATATAACCACGATAGTATTCATTTTATATCATGATAACCATATGTATCACGGTAGAGTTTATTTTTCTTTTAATGAGGTTTTTTGTTACTAAAATCTTTAATGCCATCGAATTTTCATCATTCTCACAAAAAACTTATACAAGAAAAACAATTTTGATATTTGATATTTGTTATTTTGATATTTGTCCCACCCTTCCACCATTATGATTGGATGGTCGAGTGAAATATGACATTATGTGAAAAGCTCAGTTCGACAAAGTTATATTTAAAGTTTTTAAAGGTAGAAAAGTGATTTAGTAAAGAGCAGTAAGGGGGGCGTGTACACCAAAGCGTTAAAATGCGGTTAAAAAAAGCCAGGCGGACACCAAAAGAATGCTCTTGCTGGCTTTTTCTCAGGTTGCCATCAGTCAGTAACTCTTTCCCTGCCATTGATGAGTTATGTTGTCAATTAAGAGAAAACATTTGCATGAAAAAAAAAACGTGTTCCTGATGAGTTTTTTATGGTTATCTGTAATACCGTGATTATCCACTAGATGAAGCAATTTTTTTTTTATAAATTTTACAATTTGTGTATGTTTTGATAATCATTCTGAATCTGATTTCTAACAAAATTCCTTCACAAAAAAATGCAATTATTTCAGCTTTTTGCTAGAAAAATATTTAGCAAATAATTTTGAAGAAAAAGTTTATAAGCAGAGAAAAAATGGATGAAACTTTTTCCCCATTTTTTTTGTTTATTGTTTGTTTGTAAGCAGAAGGTCTGTTCTTTCATTTGATATATTTGTATGTTTATATATTTTTAGAAGAAAATTTTCAAAAATCACAAAAAATGCCGACGGGTAACATTTTAAAAAAGGAAGGCGCGAAATGAGTTAAACAATGTGCCAGTTTGTTACAGTATTTTGATATTTGTCCCGCCCCTCCTACGTTGTGATTGGACAGTTGAGTGAAAAGTGACATTGTCCAGGTAAGCTTTTTTTCACCCGAAGTTAAACAATTTTCAACTCTAGGCGCTTAGCTGCTGGCATTTTTGGAAAGCAATAAAAAACATACACCGGCATAAACGCCTTGGTGTGCACGCCCCCTAAGTGATGAGTAACATAAGTGACAAACAGGAGAAAAATTAGGTAACTTCCCCTTTAAGACCAAAGTCCAGCTTTTTACGTTTTCTTAAGACCTACAGTATATTGTCGTGTTTATCAGGATACTTGCAAAGATGGGAATTTTGACGCATATGTTTATGTAAGGCCAAACAAGCAGCAAAAATGCTCACAAGCTTTACTCTTTTCCTGCCAGTTTTTTTTTTTTTGTTACCAGCCAGTGCCACCATTTTTCATGATTTTCACAAAAGTTTCATTTAATTTTTTGTGAAGGACTTTTGATAGAGATCAGATGCAGAATGATCCTCAAAACTTACACGGACATACAGCTGTTTGCCCTAGGGCGATACTTCTGTGTTGTATAAGTTGTAAAAGAGGTCATCTGGTGGATAATAGCGGTATTGTGGAAAGCTGGAAATACTAGTCATTGGCAGGGAATTGATGAGTTAACTCGTCAATGGTGGGGAAAGAGTTAATGAGCAACAGATGCACAGCTTGCGCGCTCCTCTCACACAAAAACAGTGCGCGCATTTAGCTCTGTTGTTTGTGTTTCAATGGCTTAACATCAGTTATCTTACAACTCTGGTGCTTAAATCCGTCTACAAACTGTACGTTTTCGTGACCATGCGCCTAGTAACATGATGTGGGTGCGTAACCTCGAAATCGCTACAGGGTGACAAATTTCTACTGGTTATCATAGCTAACGATTTATGGCCCACCCCTAATGTGGACGAATCCAGAGGATAAACGCAGCATTTGTGAATATTACGATGAACTTGAGATCAATTTCTGTTGGATGACCTCAAAAAATCTTCTGGATTCCTATCCATCAAACGTGTCCGTCTTTCTCTAGCGTGTAAGTGCCCTTACATTTCCGTGATTGCTTTCTTTATGGACGTTGTCAAATTATTTCCATTTCAAAAAGGTTTATCATGTTAAAACAGAGCACAAAACGATTTTTTTTTTGGCCGTTCAGTGAATGGGATTTTTAGTACAAAATATTTTCACACACATGGCTTGCGATCAGCTCTGTCATTTTTTTTTCTCACATGGAATTACTATCATATTTATTCAAATACTTATTAACATCATCATCATCATCATTATTGTCATCATTATTAACACCGAAAAGTAATAGCAGTTAACCTTGCAGATTAAAATGTACACAGTGCAGGGGTTAAAACGGGGGTCGGTGCAGGAAGTGAGGTCACAAGAGGGACATTTCTAACCGGTACATGCTATCCACAAGCAACAAGGAAGTCGATGAACTGCTTAAGAGACGCCAGAAACTTCAGCTGCCTTCAAGTCTTTATGGGAAGATCACACTCATGAGGTCCGAAATCAAAATTATGACGGTCACCGGAAGCGTTTATAGAGAAAACGGATGAGCAGCCACATACGTAGATTGGTCGCCTCTTAAATCGACAAAATGTTTAGTATTTCCGGCAAGCCTGATCATCATCATCAACAGTACATGAATTGCGAGAAAACATACTGTACAGTCAACATTCACAACTTGTTACGATCAGCCAACGACATTGAGGTGTGTGTCATAAATATGATCGTTCCAACGTGACTTGAAGGCAGCGATATCCTCCAAGCTTAAATGCTGAAACAGAGAGCCCGATGGGAAATGGGGTGCATCTACTGCATATATATTTACACCGAGGGTGACGGACCGTTCGATGGACTCTCGGATAAACTGAAGTGAAGGTGCTGATGTTCGCCTTGGGTCGAGACCTCTAAAGGGCTCGAGATGAAACGTACGCACCTCGCTAGAAAGAAAAGATGGGCTTTGACATCATTCATAGTAGCTACGCGTGTAAGAACGCCCCGCCAATCGGCTCAGACCTCTGCGCTCGGATCTGAGAGTCACCGGTCGCTGGTGATCCACCACAAACACTTCTAGTGGGTCACCTGATCTTTAGCAACGTAACCATATTATTGTCAGCACCGTTACCTTCACAGATTCACAACCCACGGAGTACAAACAGCATGTCCAGCACGCACGTCAAGAGACACCGAACCGTTGAACTTTTCATAACTTGCATCACATATCGGGTTTGGACATTAAAAGGTGACCGTCGCCGGAAACGGGAATGAAGCGGTGATATGCGGCGGGGTGGAAAGAGGAAGGAATGACGGGAGAGATGTACTGTAGCGATGGCTCCTGGATCAATGCATAATTTCTTTTTGTTCACAGTGATGGGTTCGTTTTTAAAGACTCCTTCCAAAGGCAGGACAGTTTTAGACCTTCATCAGAACAGAAATGGATAGGCAGAACCAAAGGCCGGCTCCTGATAAACGGGTGTTAAGAGATGACGCTCCGCCGTACACTGCCCCAGGCACTGCAAGAGATGAAAGAGAAGCAGACAGAAACTGATTCAAGAGATTTTAAACAGCAAACCGAGGTGGTGGTATACAGTTTTGAAAAAGCAGATATTAAACTATAACAAAAAGTAACTAAATACATTGAGAAGATCAACATAGTTATTTTATAGGTATATACAGTACTGTGCAAAGATTTACAGTCAGATTTAATAAACTTTAAAATTTGCATTAAAGGGAAACCAGGCAAGTCTGCGTAATATTTCTCTACGAGCTCCCCCTAGTGTCTGAAAGTAAATGCTTTCAAACACACTGTCGTAAAAGCGAACTGTTGTCCCTCCCTCCTCGGAACCAAGTTTATCAGCTTATTTCCAATCCAGATATGTTTCCCTTCCGTCAAGGGTTTTCGATGCCATTTGCAACAATCGCTAGCCGTGTTTAGCTCGCCTGCCTCTGTGTTGTTTGCCGTAAAGTGATCCTGCTTCTCGCGATATCTGAGACTTTGCGAGACTGAAGGACACCGGGTCGGATACAGCGAACTTGCAAGTGGGGTATTCTTCCTACAGACGGTAGGAGTGGGTGAGAGAGTCTTCATTTATCCGGTAATGAGTTTTTTTAAAAGGTGCCTGACAGCATTTTTTCATTTTTTTATAAATTGGGTAGGAGTGCCACCTAGGAATAGTAGCGGAATAATAGATGACAGTAAAAAATCGTCATTGTCAAGATAATTCGTCAATGGTGGGGAAAGAGTGAAACATCCTTTATAAAAGTCAATATATATAATTCTTATATCTGTGTGCGCATCATAACAAAAGTGAAGTATATTTCGACATAAAAGCCCTATACCAACTATACTTAACTATATGTCGTCAAGTTATTGAAATAAACGTCATAATATTTATTCTATTGTTCTATTGTATTCTATTGGGACTTTATTTTTGTATGATGTATTTTTGTTTTAAATTCATGTTTAATATGATATTATTTGTTTATGTTTTGCTTCAATTTAATCTATTTGATTGTAAAGGAAAATAGCGATATCTGTAATTGTCATAACGGGTATGGTATGGCATTGAATGGAAGTTTTTTTTCTCAAAATACCCCACAGATAATTTATTATAGCATGTTAAAATTGCCACATTGTAGGTTTGAGCAAATTTGATCGCCATCACGGTGGTTTGTTGAAATTGAATCTGAATTGTGCAGTCAATTATTTTTTTCTTTTTCTCTCTGCACTAAATTGCAGTGCCAAGGTTGAATAGTGCAGATTATGGGGCAGTATTATTATAATAAGATCCCCTTCTGACATCACAAGGGGAGCCAAATTTCAATGACCTATTTTTCACATGCTTGCAAAGAATGATTTACCAAAACTAAGTTACTGGGTTGATGTTTTTCATATTTTCTAGGTTGATACAAGCACTGGCGACCCAATTATAGCACTTAAACTTGGAAAAAGTCAGATTCTTACGATATGTCCTCTATCAGAAAAGGCCAAAACGTCAGACGAGTGAAGATGAATACACTGCTGACAATGACTTGTTAACAAAAACTGAGAGATTAAGATAAAAAGAATAAGGGAGAAAAGAAAGAAAAAGTGATGCTGGAGGAAAAGAAAGAGCAGGAATCACTCACTGGGGATCACAGTGTGAGGAATGAAGTGTCTGATGGTAACCGAACAC
Organism: Paramisgurnus dabryanus; assembly: GCF_030506205.2. NCBI lineage: Eukaryota > Metazoa > Chordata > Actinopteri > Cypriniformes > Cobitidae > Paramisgurnus > Paramisgurnus dabryanus. The sequence continues at coordinate 2,475,427 of NC_133349.1, forward strand.
AACAGAGCGGGAAATGTGGTGGGACAAACGATGGGGGGGAACAGCGGTGACATAATGAACCGCAGAAAAGAATAGATGGATTGAAAATGCTAAAAGAAACTGGAAGATGGAGGAGGAACTGCAAACGAGGAACACAGATTTAGCATATGATGTACAGATTTGACATCTGAAGAGTGGAAAAAGTTAAACTTTCTACAAACAAGTTGCTTATTGTTTTATAATTCATATTCAAGATGTTTTTATGACCTTGTCAATTAAAATACTACGTGAAATGTAGTTTTTATTTATGTCATTACACAATGACTTACAGTATATTGGTTCATACAGTATGGGTGAGCAGGAAACAAACTAACACAGGGTTATTTGTAACACAGCTACTTTACATATTTATACAGGGCCGAGTAATCTGTGCTTTGTGTCTTTTTCTCTTACTGTCAGAAGATCTCATGTCAATTTGTTAAAGTTTTGATTTGTTTTGGTTAAGATATTGAACAAAGAGGGCCCTATCTTGCACCCAGCGCAATTGACTTTGTCAGTGACGCATGTATCATTCGTATTTTGCATCGGCGCACTGCGGGTTTTTCCCTCCACAGACGCACGTCGGCAAACTAGGGAATGAACTTGCGCTCCCTGGGCGGTTCAGCGCAAAAAAGGAGGCGTGTTCCGGCGCAAACCATCCCTGATGCTATTTTGCAGTTTCAAAAAACAATTGCGCCACTGACCAGAAAAAACTAGTCTAAAGTCAGTGGGGTACTGTGCGTTGTTCATTATGCTATTTTAAGGGCTCATGATTGACCATAATGTATAGCGTGCACAACGCGCACACACTTTGATTATCTAATCTACACAGATGCAACAGTTATTTTTGCAAATCATAAATTGTTACAATAAAAAATATTAACACATGATAAGGGGAATCATAGTGGTGAGCATTGTGGTGATAGTTTTTATTTATTGTGTGTGGCTGCTTTAAAAAATAATCATGCAAATAACGATTAAAATATTTTCATAAGTTTGTTGTGTGACTGTATTACGTTTATTTTATGTAAATAATAATTAAAATGTTTTCATAAGAAACCTTAATACATATGAACTTGTTTGTAAGAGTACTTTGTGGTTGGACTACTTGCATTTCTTGGCTTTCAGCGGTCAGGTCCTGTATAGAGGCAAATCCACCTCCCGTTACATCGCGTGGCCGATTTATGCTGGCAAGCTTGGGATTCCCCCGTCTCCTGACATCATTGTAGCGCTTGCGGCGCAACGTCCTGGGGATGCCAGCTGATGAGACAATTGTGGCTCTTTCCTCTCACGCCTGTTTAACCTACGCTGATTTGGGTGGGTTTCTCCTATCCCCATACAAAACAACTTCTCTGTCTTTGACTGCTCTTACAAGAACGTCGGTCTCCTCGGCTGTGAACAGCTCCTGGCGTGCGCCTGGTAAATCCGTCATAATAATAGCAACCCGCCATGGAACTTGCGCACTTGCGTTTAAAGGGAATGTTGGATAGCGTTCTGATTGGTTTATTTGACGTTACGCCCAAACCACACCTATGAATAATGAACCTACTTCAGACCAACCTCTTATTGATTTGCGCCTGGCGCAAGAGTTATTTCTCCCGCCGGGAAAATAGCAACAGCGCCCAAGATCCACCCACAAAGTCACTTGCGCATTGCGCTTCGCACTTGCGTTTCAGATCGTTAAAATAGAGCCCAGAGTGTTTTGAAGGCATGGGAGTAAATTTCTTCATCTTATGTTTTTTATTAATTTCTGAGAAGGGTGTGCAAGTCACCAAATCCAACCTTTTATTATTTTAATCACTGTCTGACCTTATAGCATTTTGAAACATGTCAGCAGCTTCTAGTAACTGATAGCTGGGATTGAAAACATTTTTACACAGCAGGGTTAGTTGTCACACAGTGTTGCAATTAAGCCTCAAGTATAAAAGGATAATAAAATGAAAACAATGTAAATACTATTCATCAAAATGATAACTGTTAACAGAATATCAGGGGATATAACTCACAACTATATTTTTTTGTCTTAATTGTGCAGCTCTATTTATATGCATTGATGCATAATACAAGGATGGTTAGATGAAAGATCATAGATGGATGAATGTGTGGATATCTATCTGTTATAGGCAGATATATTAACAATATCCACCTTTAGTATATAGACAGAATTTTATTGAATTATTTGTGTTTAAAGAAATTTTCTAGCAGGTGTTACAACAAACCCTCTGTTTGTTACAATGAACCTCACCTATGGGGTAAGTTGTCACATTTGCACTACTGTCACTTTGGGTGTATTGTAATTGTACCATAACGGTAGGTCCCATAAACAAACTTTAAGTGTTTATTTCTAGCAGAGATGTGTGTGCTGATTGTGTAGAAAAATGAATCATCTAACTTAAATATTTTTTAAATGATAAAGCCAAAAAGCGTAGGGTCTCCCCTACATGTATATATTCTGCTAACTTTAACACCTTGATTGTTTTTTAATAAAATACTTATATTTTCAAGTTCAGAACAAATACCAACATACTGTATACTGATATCAGAAAAAGGCTGAACAAACATTGAAATATAATTTATCTACATCACCAAGCCGTATTCAAGAGTTTTCTATGCAAAACTGGCGAAGCATTTTGTCCATAAATTGAATAAATTTTGTCCAAACTGTGCAGCATTTCTGTTCGGTGAGATAAAAGCATGACATGATCAGTATTTCTTTCTCTCCTACACAGCACTGTGCTTTATAACATCCCTCTGTGTAGAAACGTTTTGGCTCCGTCCCATAAATACAGGGTTCACCTCGACCCGGCCCGCCTCTCTTCTTGACTCACTCCAGCACATTTCACTTTGCCAAGAGCTCAGTATTCAATATTATATTCAGCTAATGTTCCCAATGAAAGCTTTGTTTACTTAGTCTGGTCAGGAGTCTGAAATTCATCTCTCTTGGAAGTTGTACTATTTTGCAGATTACATACAGTAGTGCAACCTCTGTGTGTGTTTTCTAAAAGCACAATTTTTGGTTTCCTTTAGTTAAAAAAGTCTAATGTGATGTTTTTGAATGAAATTAAGTCCTACTAACTTAATCCTGCTAATGTACTGTAAAACGAAAATCTATGAAAAACAAGCTTTGTTTAACTGGATATTTTCTTTGAAAACTTTTAATCTAACACATGTCTCAAAAGAATTAACCCCAAAACTGTGGCGAACCATTCTAGGAGATTAAAAATAAGATTTAGGTAGGTAATGAAGTTTAATGTGTAATCAACACAGCACCTAACTGGAAATTTTACCATACTATTGGTAACACCATTATTTATTACTGCTGGGCTGTTATGACACAACTGCTACACTTGTTGGTTGTTCATACTTGATTTCATAAATTCAGCAATAAACTCTCAATTTATGTTTACTAATTAAATAAGAAAAATTAAAAGCTACTGCTGAAGAAAACAATGAAACAATTGAGGTCAAATATATTCAGCAAAGAAACACATGTAAGCAATTTTCATTAATAAAATAAATACAATTTATGTATATAATTTATACAATTAAAAATGCTTTATGCTACGTACACACCAAACGGGTAGCATCGCGTTGCTTGCTCTAGATTACTCGCGGGATTTAACTTTGTGTCATGTGAATTTTTCACTTGAGTTGAATATTTTCAACTTGCGCGAATTCGAAGGCGCGTTTGAGGTGAATAGCGCGTGTTTTCGCGGCAATTGCGCCGCCCAATTTGTGTCATTTGCATCGCCCTGCATGAGGAAGCGTCTGATCGTGTCTTTGCATTGACTTTGTATGTAATCTACTCGTGCAAATCGTTGCATTTGGTGTGTATGCCAAATGAGTCTGATGTCTTTAAAGGTCCACCGTGTAAATTTTTAGTGGCATCTAGTGGTTGGATGTGTGTAGTGAATTGCAACCCACGGTTCAGTCCACAGTTCACCCCTCTCTTTCAAAACGCATAGAGAAGCTACGGCAGGCACCACAGGACAAACAAGTCACCGTCGGAGACAACGTAGTGACAAAATGCGCTCTATAAGCAGTTTGTCCATTTAGCGCTATTGTAGATACATGGCGGCGTGAAATGGCGGCTTTCATGTAAGGGGACCCGAGGTGTATGTAGATAAAAATGGCTCATTCAAAGGTAATGAAAAACAATACCGTTCATTATGTACACCACTGATAATATAGTTATGCATATTACATTTCATTTCTGTCGATAAAAGTTACACAATGCACCTTTAAGGAGGAGAGGGAGAAATTCAATAGTATTGCATTTTTGTATCTTGTGATGCATTATCAATATTCTCAAACCAACAATCAATGTTTAATTATAAGTTTCCTATAAATATTATTTAGAGAAGGGAGTTTTTTTCTCAGCATTCAGATCAGTCTGTGATCATTTCTTGATGCCTATATTTTCTATATGCTGTTTGTGGTATTATTGCAGATATCTTATGCAATGTCAAACTCTTGCTTATACATCATTTTTTTCTTCTGTTAAGGGCCATTTCCTTGTTAGATGGAAAGGCATGTCTAGTTAAATATAACTGTGGGTACACACCACCCGCGTTTGAGGCGTCAAATTTGCGTCTATAGCATCTAGTTTGCCGCTTGAACATTTGAGTTTACTCGCTTCGTGCGCGGTCTAGACATTCACGTGGAAATTTGCGTCATGGGAGGTGCTTCTGCAACTCCGCTCGCTTCCTGTAATCACGTCACTACTAGAGCAAGCTCCTGATTTGTTAAAGCGTCGCGTTTTTCCGCCAAAGTTAAAATTTTTCAACTCTCGCGTTTCCTTCGGCAACGCTCAATTCGCGGCATTCACGCGAACTAGACGCACGAATGAGGCAGAATCGCGTCCACTGCGCAGCGCTAAATGCCTCATTAGCATCGCAGGACATCCAGAAGTGTGTCAACTTGTCTTCAAAATTGACTTTACATTGAAATCACTTGCGCTTGACGCCTCTACCGAGGCTGGTGTGAATGCAGCATAACACCAGTTATTAAATTATATTTATCATATTAATTGACTGCATGTTTGATAGTTGATAGATTATAATCTGTTTACAAGGACAGTAAAATTCACAACAATGCTATACATTTTATTATATATACTATACATTTAATATATTTTTTGTGTTTGGTCTTGTAAAGTGGCTTTGAAGCAATGAAACATTATAAAAAAGCGCTATATAAATTAATTTGAGGGTACACTCAAGATTCCTTCAATTTAGGTTGAAATGATCGTATTTATGATGAGCGTGCACGCGCACACCATTATCAATACTAGTGACGTAGAAACGATCATAAATATGTTTTAAATCTGAATGTTATTCATTATAAAATCGGCGAATGGATTTATGAGCTGACAAGCTTGTGCTATAAAAGACAATTCAAATGATTATTTCTGGCAAGGCAGAAATGCTTAAATACATAAAAGCATCAATTACACACCAAAAGCACTTCTTTTGCTCTTCATTTTATTGCAGTGGCACTAAAAAGCTTTGCGTTTCTTTCCTGGGAAAGAAATATTAATCTGCCAAACGCATCCATTTATATCTTGCCAAAATCACTCGCGCGCACATCACATCGTAAAGATTGCCTTTGAGCTCATACGCAGACGTTTCCCAGATGATTCGAAGGTCTCAACAGTATACACGCTGCTGTAACCCGCATGCATCATAGTCAGAAACTTTAAAAATACTTCACAGTGGGGTTAAACTACAGTAAAGCTTGAGTTATGCATTATTAAAGAAGGAAGAAACGATGCACTTTGGTAAGCCCACCAGATCATTTTTCCTTTAAGCACCATCAATAGACACACTGCCATTATCAGCCTCCGGTAAAGAGTTGCACATTCATCTGTTTTGTACAGTGGAAAGTCACTACCTGCAGGCTGTTTATTTATCCTTGACTTTATGCCTTGGTAGATTTATGAATGTTTGCAAAGTACAGAGGAAAGTCCTTTCAGACTTTTTCACTTACTGAAGAGTAACATGCTGGCGTTGGAAGCGCCGAGCCGGTTGGAGGCGAAGCAGGTGTAGTTGCCGAAGTGTTTTTCTGTGACGTTGGTGAAAAGCAGCAGGGAACGTGTTTTCTCGTTCTTTATCTTCAGCGAGTTATCGCTCTCTACCGGCCTGGGAAAGAAATAATATGAAAGATCGCACATTAGAGGAGCTGACTTCACACTGAACCGTCATGTGTCATTTCCCATGATTCACAGCACGTACAGTAATCTTACCTTCTGTCATCTCTGTACCATTCAAATGAAGCTGTGGGCACAGCCATGGCTTCACAACGTAAAATGGCAGTTTTTCCCAGTTGGGCAGGCATGTTCTTCACATCTGTAATTACTGGTGGGTCTAAAAACACAAGGATGTAAAAAGTACAAAGATTATAGGATATAGTATTTATTTGAGTTGTAAATTGGTTGGATGCAAAATAGCTAAAATATGGTGCAAGTATCAAGCTACCCAGCAAGCAATAGCCATAATTTGACTGTCTAGGTCAGGGGTCTTCTTTGAGGGCCAGATATTAAAAATGTAAAAATGATGCAGGGCAAACTTTTACCCCCTATTTTTACCTATATATATATATATATATATATATATATATATATATATATATATATATATATATATATATATATATATATATATATATATATATATATATATATATATATATATATATATATATATATATATATATATATATATATATTAGATTAATCTCGTACAAAATTAAGGTATTTTTTTGCATAATATATGAGTTTGTGCTGTATGTAAATATTATGTATATTTAAACACACACACATACATATATATATACATTTAAGAATTTTTTTATTTATATATAATTTTTTTATTTATATATAACATATAAAAATATAAATAAATATATAAACACATGTAAATGTTTCTTAAATACATACATGAATGTGTGTGTATTTATATATACATAATAATTACACACAACACAAACTCATATATTACGCAATAAAATACTTGTATTTTGTATATGATTAATCAAGATTAATCTATGCCCAGCACTAATATAGACCGTTTCAGCAGTAACAACATAAACAAGCGGCTGTCGCGGTCTGCACGTAACTTCCGGTAAGCTCCGCTAAGAATAAATAACAACAAAGTTCTTTTAACGTAGTTTATTTATATAACAAGCAAAAAAACAACACATAGATTACCTAGGAAACCAAAACATTTGTTATTTTCGACGAGGCATTTGTTCAAGAGATCAGTTTAGCAACTAGTCAGGCAAATAAAAAGACGAAAGCGGAAGTAAGGTTCGGATCAGACATGTATCACGTGCGTCCGATGAAACCGTCTATATATATATATATGTTATAACTTATGTTGTTTTTGTTACTTTTTGTTATAGGTCATATATTAACAAACATGCATTTTCAAAAAAATATGCACACATGTTGTATCCAGTACTTTGCTGGACTTTGCCTTTTTTACCATTTTAAAAACAATTGCAGTTTAAAGAAAATCTGACTTTTTCCATGTGTAAGTGCTATAATTGGGTCCCTAGTTCTTGTATCAACTTAGAAAATGTGAAAAAGATCAACCCAGTAACTTAGTTTTGTTAACCATTCTCTGCAAGCATGTGAAAAAATAGCTCATTGAAATCTGGTTCCCCTTGTGATGTCAGAAGGGGATAATACCGCCCATTAATCTGCACTATCCAACCACGGCACTGCCATTTAGTGCAGAGATCAACTCATTTGCGTTTAAAGGACACACCCAAAACAGCACATTTTTGCTCACACCTACAAATTGGCAATTTTAACATGTTATAATAAATTATCTATGAGATATTTTGAGCTAAAACTTCACATGCATACTATGGGGACACCAAAGATTTATTTTACATCTTAAAAAGGTCTTGTGACATGTCCCCTTTAACATTGCAAAAGCTAAACGTTAATTGTTTGTTTCAGAAGTTGAGTGTATTTCATTACTTTAATAGCATTATTGTTTTTTTAGCATTATGCACTTTTTTTGTGCAATGTTCATAGTTCAACTATTAAAGTGTAAAAAAAATCATTCCTGGAAAATAGAAGTTAGTCAAAAGCATGATTTTGGTCATAAAATAAATATGTTTTACTTTTAGTCCAACAAAAATTTACAACAAAGTAATGAAATACAATAGCACTTCTGTAGAAATGATTAACCTCCTAAGACCCGAGCTTTGGTTTGTCTTTTTTTCAGATTTTTTTTCAGCTATTTTGGGGTTAGGAAGAACCAATAAATATAATAATCAAATATTTTTCTTTGAACATGAAGCAGTGTAATTGTCCACGTTTGTGTACAACAGGTTGCAGTTACACAGAATTAAGTATTATGCTGCAAACAAAAACATTTTTTAGGTCCACCTATGTTGACATCCAGGTCTTAGGAGGTTAAACAATTCGAACTATAAACACAGCCAACTGCAATTCAATTCATGATTTTATTACAGCTCCATAGAGCGTTGTGAAAACAGCACATTAAGAAGTCAGTGTGTGTTGGACGTGACTTACAGTTGACGGTGACCTTGACACGCCGGGTGTCTGGAGGAGAGACGCCATTGTTGGTGATGCATTCGAATTCTTCTGCTTGGTGGCGTTTGATCTCAGTGATTTCCAGAAATTCCCCCTCGCTCATGAGACCGTCTGCAAAGTCAGAAGACAAGTAAGGTGATGCACGAAGAGCGTCATAATGCACAGTGTCATACATAGATGTAATAGCCAAGTTAGGTGCTAGAAAAAAGCAGGTGCACCCGAGTATTGCTTCACATTGTTATGTTGCACAAAAAGGCCTAAGGACATTACAGCAGTCAACATGGAAAATTATTCATCTCGTGGTCGGTGTTTACACAAAGCTACTTTCAGTTCATGTACTACATCACAGTCCCTCCGGAGTTATCGGCTGTTGTATACGCTGCCCAGGGGCGCAGTGGTGATGTGCGAAATTCAGCAGGTTTAATGTTCAAATGACCTCATCTGGGATTTTAAACCGGCTACATTAACTCCTCAACTGTGACTAAATCACTTAAAGAAACGTATGATGTAGTTTTAGTTTTTCACTCAATGCTTTTAGATTTATTCATGTTGTGTTAAAGTGTCATTTGCTGCAGTTTGTTTGACTGTGGATAATAACACCGATAACTCAACCAATGGATTGGATCTGGAGCACGACTACCTAATCGGCAACCAATGGCAGGGTGTGTGTGTTTTAAACTTCAAGACATTATGTTGGCATCGCAAAGATTACATGTGGCTGTCTATCAACAGCATCAATCACTCCTTAGCATGTGCCAGGACATACAATTACATGACCTTTTAAATCTTTAAGGGGTGGTTTACCGGTCAGGGACTAGCTTAAGCCAGGACTAGGCCTTAGTTTAATAACAAGCATGCCTTACTAAAAACATTACTGCCGTGGCATGCATGTTGAGGGCCCAAATCAAAACAAAGGGCACTGATCTATTTTATGATATGTAAGTGCAAGTTGTTTTCAGTTTGGTCAGCTCTTATATTTATTTTAGTCAAGGACTAATCTAATTCCTGTCCAGTAAAACGCCCCTACATCTTTATACAAACTAAATATTTAGTATATGTAAACGTCATCACGCATGAAGATTTTAAAAACAACGCAACACAGGCACAATTCCCAACAAACATTCCTCCTCAGAGTTTTTAAATGTGTTTAATAAAGTTTGAAAAAGTTGTCGGTAGCTTGGTGGTGATGCGTTGATGTCAAGAGACTGTGGTAGTAGTTCGATTGTAGCCTAAGGTTAGCTTTTTATTTTTATATTATATAAGTTGTGCTTGTCAGTGAAGATTATCTTGTTGATAATCCAAAAGTCTATGGAAAAAACAAGGGAACCAGTTTCGCATTAACTTCCAGGTTGGCCTACAAAAATACATCAACCCTATGGCACTCTATAAAAGACAGAGGGGCAAGTAAGACACAGTTCCCAGAATAAACTGAAAGAGTTTATCATCATCATAAACATCTCAGAAATGTTTGGTGGCCAATAAGTCACCAAACTTTATTTACAACCATTGTAATCTACAAAGAGACTATCTTGCACCTCTGAGGCGCTTCCTTTCACTTTAGAGAAACAAAACAGATGCAACACAAATCTTCACATACAAGCGGACAAATGATTTTGCTGCTGAAAGTGGGATATTAATACAACAAAAACAAAAACGTCTTAAAGAGTCTTAATGTCTCCATGGTAGAATTTTGTGCTCTTTTTGAACTGCAATAATCAGACTGCTGAACAACACATCAAAATCCCTTTGACAACCAGAATAATACACTTGTAAGTATTCAGCCAATCGAGACAAAGGTAAACCGCACACCTTATAATTCACAACCACAGGGACTTCATGGCACCTTTTCTAATTGAAGATTATTTCGGGGGATTATTAGTGGCAGTTACTGAACTGAAGAGGATTATTTGCAGCTGCAGTCGCCACATGACCGAGCACACGCTGGGGTTTACAGCGACCGTATTCACTCAATCCATTAGCGTAATAAATATCCTTACCTCCTGACATCTTCGTCAGGCTGTCTGAGCACCATTACAAATCGCTCGGGGGGATAAATAATCTTATCCTGACCCAAAAACAAAACAAAACAATAAACATTTACAGGTAAAGAGACGGGTACATCCCGTAAGGGTCGAGCTGAGGCTGATTCATACTAATGGATGGTATTTGTTTTTATTTCTCACAGTTGTGACAACCCCATTCCAATGTGGCTGTATGCATTTCTCCAAAGTATGAAAAAAATCACAGCTGGTTATATCTGGGCTTTGCTTTATGCACTCCTGGTTAAAAGGTTTTATTTTCTGTTGGCTTAATTCATGTTGCTATTCGTCTCTGAAAAAGTTAACTTGCTAAATGCAAAAAAAAAGAGAGATTAACTTTACATTAGCAATATAAACCTGAGGTCTATTTTCCCGCATTAACTTTTAATATTTGAAAAAACATACAGTGCGTTCATGCTATACATTATAGGATTTAATGCCATCTCTGGGAATTGAATCATTGATCTGTTGGGCTCTGGCGCCGAGCTCTAACAGTTGTTAATGTGGTGATTTCTCTTTTTTGGACCTTGACAGCTTGTCTGAGGTGCTAGAAAATCACAAAAACAGAGGTTCGTGTCTTGGCTCGATGTTAATATCAGTCTGTCTCTTTCTTGCTCCTATCAGCCCTGCAGTTCAATAGTACCTCATACATTACGGTGTAGAGAGAGGCAGCAGTTTAAAGACCATAAAACACAGGACGCCTGTCGACAGTTCGCTAAAAATCTCTCCAGTCCCTAATACTTTTCTCAGCAAAAATGTACTGTGAACAAGAAGAGTAATTTAGAGATTTACTCTAGAGGTCAGGTCCACTTAGATCCGAAAAGGTCCGACCTGATACCCAAGTGGATTCGGGTCTAGACGTTTCACATGTGCAATATCGGATGTAATACTAGCGGCATCAGGTCTTGGGTAATTTAAAGGGGCCATGTCACAAGACTTTTTTAAGATGTAAAATAAATCTTTGGTGTCACCAGAGTACACATGTGAAGTTTTAGCTCCAAATACCATACAGATAATTTATTATAGCATGTTAAAATTGACACTTTGTAGATGTGAGCAAAAATGTAGCGTTTTGGGTGTGTCCTTTAAAATGCAAATGAGCTGATGAAATGCAAACACTGATTGCAATAGAGACAGAGCGCAGTTATGCAAATTTGAAAACCGTCTCCATTGACTTTATATTGCGAGAGTCTGCCTCCTTGTCATTTCTGGCTTATAACAAAAACAGAATAATGCCTAAAAGCTGCTGTGTGACAATATGTACAGCTAACAAGCCAAAGAACCCAGAAATAAGATTTTATAAGCTGTTGAGCCGTAAAACCCAACCTTTAAGGAGAAAAAAGTGGATCGCCAACTACGTTTCCACTAGTGGACGCAGTTCTACTAATATGAGTACTATGAAAAGTTTTGCGTCTTTAAACGCTCGTTTTTTGAGGTCGACAGCTTATAAAAACGTATTTCTGTTTTTTTTTTGGCTTGTTAGCTATACACCTTGTCACACAGCAGCTTTTAAGTATTATTCTGTTTTTAAGTTTAATCTGTAAATAAGTTTTTATAAGCTGTCGACCTCAAAAAACGAGCGTTTAAAGACACAAAAGTGGAAACAGGCAACTTTTCATAGTACTTCTATTAGTAGAACTGCATCCACTAGGGGGAAATGTAGTTGGCGATCCACTTTTTTCTCCTTAAAGGTTGGGTTTTACGGCTCGACAGCTTATAAAATCTTATTTCTGGGTTCTTTGGCTTGTTAGCTGTACATACAGCACACAGCAGCTTTTAGGCATTATTCTGTTTTTTGTTATAAGCCAGAAATGACAAGGAGGCGGCTTCTCGCAATACAAAGTCAATGGAGACGGTTGGATGTCTTTCCCCCCCGGTGGGCGTGGTTTTCAGGTTATGACGCGCTGCGCTCTGTCTCTATGATGGTGGTTTGTTGCAATTGAAACTCAATTGTGCTGTCAATTATTTTTTCTCTTTCTCTTTGAACTAAATGGCTGAGCCGTGGTTGGATAGTGCAGATTAAGGGCGGCATTATTATTCATAAGTCATAAGGAGAGCCACATTTCAATAACCTAATTTTTCACGTGCTTGCAGAGAATGCATTACCAAAACTAAGTTACTGGGTTGATCTTTTTCACATTTTCTAGGTTGATAGAAGCACTAAGAACCCAATTATAGCACTTAAACATGGAAAAACTCAGATTTTCATGCCATGGCCCCTTTAAAATGAATGTATTTTTGCCGAACGGACACGAGAAGACCCGAAATATCTCGCGGGTGTGCATCAAGTCCTTTTCTAACACCTACTCTGTTTGCCAAAAGTGTTCGTAATTTTCGTTAAACCAGACCTGTCAATCAATTCTGAATGCACATTTTAGCGGTTATATTGGTGTTGTTGTAAGATATACAAATGAAAATAAATCAATTGGTTGCGAGGCCATCAGGTTTCTTTATGTCTGACTGGTGCGTGCAGGGCTGCAGACAGCACACACGTCGGTGCTGTTTACATACGGGTTAAAAAAAATTGCCACTTGGTCGAGTCAGACTCGGGTCTAATTTACTCGGGTTTGTCTATGGTCTTTCTTAAAAAAAAAGATTTATGCACTTTGGGTTTGGGTAAAAAGTGATTTGGGTAATTTGGTGTCGGGCAGGGGCGTAGCACAAGGTCTTGGGCCCTATGCATAGGCAGTCCTGATGGGCCCCCCATTTTTCCATTTTAGTTTTCTAATCACTATGAACAAACTGTATGATAACCAAACAAGACTTGATTCAGTCATATTTTATTTTTTCTGAATGAACAAGACATTACATTTTTAAATTACTTAGAACTTTTGTTTTATTATGCTTTTTTCCTTTAAGGCATGAATTAAATTTTAAATATGCCATTTTAGTTTGGACATTAACAAAAAGCTCCATTCATAAAAGACAAACAAAACTTGTGTCAATAGTCATTTTTATTTGGAGAAAAAAAGCAAAACGAAACAAATGCTATTGCTAACATGCTGGCTTCCTCAAATGTATAGCTTATTCTGAAGTTTATTGCCCAGTAAATGCCCACTGGCGTTGATAATATAATGTTGACATGATATGTAGCTAAGCTACCGATGAGCTACCAAGCTACCTATGACACTAATTAGCCTATTATTGCTAATTTTAGATATTATAGCCTATTCATTTAAAAATAAACATGTTTTCAAATTAGGCTATTATAGACCGTTTCATCGGGCGCAGGTACTGTAAGCGTCTGGTCCGAACTTTACTTCGGGTTTCTGTTTGTTTAATGGTCTGACTAGTTGCTGAAACTAAACTCTTAAACAAATACCTCATCAAAAATAACAAATGTTTTGGGTTCTTATGTAATCTACGTGTTGTTTATTTTGCGTGTTATATAAATAAACTACTTTTAAAGGACTTTGTTGTTATTTATTCTTCGCAGAGTTCACCGGAAGTTACGTGATGACCACGAAAGCCGCGTGTTTGTTGTTACTGCTGAAACCGTAACGTAGTTTTGTATGCAAACAGCTTTAGTATGCAGTTTATTTATTTAGCCTTTCCCCTCAAATTGCATGTAGTCTATAACCAAACTATCATCTGAAAGTGTATGTTCTGCTTTTTTCAATGGGTTGTCTCACTTCATTTTAAGCATTCATAATTGCGGGGATATTTAAACAGTTTAGCACTAGATTTCGTGTTCTAGTTTGTGCTCACCTTTCTTTAAAAATAAGTCAGAAATCGTTTCCCCTCGTTTCCTTCTCCTGTCTTTCCTTTCTTTTTCGGTGGCCTGATTTAGCTTTCTTTGAGAAAGACAACTGAACCGCACCGCAGAAAGTTGCGCTCCACCAGACGCTCAAAAATTTAAACAAAATGCGTGTGCAGATGGACTTAACCAGTTGGCGCATTAGCAAAGGGTGGGACTGTGAGACTTAGATAGTTTTAACTTATACAAAATGTAGTAAGTGAAACAGTTATTCAGCCAATACACTAACTTTACATTTAAATTTAATTAGGAAATACAAATATCCAGGTTAAATAAAATATATTCCAAACTTTTCAAGGGCCTTCTCTTCCCTTCGACGCCCCTGGTGTCGGGTACATTTCTTTAAATCCTAGAAGACCTCTAAACTCCTGCATGGTTGCCATTTTGTAAAATGTATTGGACTAAATTATTCAGTTTGACATTTGACTAATGCCTATGTTCTGTCATTGTAGACGTGTGGGCTCTCTGTTAGTCACTCATTGGACATCTATTGAAGATGGAGTGGGTGTATCATCTGTCACCAGGGATCAGGTGCTAATACGTCACTAGCGGACAGGTATGAGTTTGCTGTGTGATGTCATCCCAACCCATCCAGTTCCCTGCAGTGTGATGTACAGGTCCAGATGGCTCTCTTTCCTTTCTTCGGCAGAGTCTCCACACCCCGCTTTTCCAATAGGCTTTACTGCAGCGACTCGCACTGAATAACAATGTGCCTCTCTCTTTCTCTCTCTCTCTCTCTCTCTCTCTCTCTCTCTCTCTCTCTTATGCCCCTCTCTTTATTTCTGTTCTGGTTGTGGGTGGGTTATGGGCTGTAAGGGAAATGCTGAGTGGGAAAACTGCAGATCTGCAGACAGGAGGAGTGGGTGGTGTGACCAAAATCTCATATCACAGTGAGGATATATTATTATCATGATTTAGTTATTCACGCTGGATCTAATATAACTCTTATATAAAAAACATGTCAAGGTCACGCTGTGCTGAAATTATTATTTTTTGGAGGGACATTCATTTTGACCATTAAACACATACCTATACTCCCCTCCCTGTTTTATTATAATAAATGGCAATCTTATTACAGTAGATTCTCATGACTATAATAAAGTAATTTAATTTAAACATAAAATTACCGTACTATAATATTTCCCCACAATACAGCAAAAAAATCATTTAAAATCTATCCGCATTAAAGTAATGTGCTTTCATAATATTGTTACAATGCAAAATATTAACTCTTTCCCCACCAGTGGTTTTTTAAGTTGCCAGCCAGCGCCAACATTTTTTATGATTTTCACAAAAGTTCAATGTCTTCCAGAAAAAAAATCCTCTTTAAATATATAAACATACAATATATTAAATGAAAGAACAAACCCTGCTTTAAAAAAGTTTTTTTTTCACCCTATCTTCATTTGTTTTCTTTTTATCACCTCTCTAATATGACAAGGTTTATTTAAAAATACAAAATTTTGAACATAAGCTGATATATTTGCATTTTTGTGAAGTGCATTTGTTCAGAGTGATGATCAAAACATACACAGAGTTTTTACTGTTTTTGAATCCATTAATGCTTTAGTGGTATATAAGTTGGGTTAGAGCACCGCCTAGTGGATAACAGTGGAAATATGGATTGCCGTAAAAACTCGTAATTCGCAGGGAAGCATTTTCTCATAATTGACGAGATAACTCGTCATCGTCAATTATCTCAGCATTTCTTTATTTTTATTTGATAAATGGCAGGGAAAGAGTTAAATGTATTAATTTATTTATATAGAATTAAAATATGATTTAATCAGATTTACCTGTGCAGTAATGAAATCAGTCAAAATCTGATGCAGTCCAGATATGGTGAGCATTTTAAATCGGACTACTTTACATTAATGTAGCAGGTGTAAATAGGTCGGTTTTCATCTGTGACAGCAGGACAGAAAACTGAAACATAATAGCTTCAGCATCTCCATTCAGCTGTCCAACAGCTGGACATTCGGACACTCGACTACAGGATCAATGGTAATATAAATACAGGAAAATATTGATTGTCAATCTGGTAATAATTCCATGCCAACATTTAATAAAAACTGCATCTCCTGTTACATGTTTCATTATAATCACTACTAATGGATGTAGCTAATATTGATTAAAGTTATAAACAGTATGGCTATGATAAGCACGGTTATTAATATTGCGGCAGGAAGATAACAGCGACAAAGATGAAGATTACACATGTAGACAATTATTAGCCTACTTGCGGCTGTAATTACCTGTAATGAAATCTAAGCTTTACATCACAGATAAAGACTATTCAGAGTATCATACAACCACAATATTGTTTCGGCAATAAAACATATGTGGCTCGTGCAGAATTTTTTTTATGAGTTATTTATATTTTGTCATTCTCTATTAAAAAAAAATCATAACGATGTATGGTTTGTTGAAATCTGACAAAAATGACAGAGCTACACCTGTTTGAAGTCAGTAAAAAAAACAACGAGTTAAATATTTTTGAGGGTTTAATAACAAAATCACTGCATCCATTCAGTACCTTAAAAGCACTGGTAAAAAAATAGATTTGACAAACACAAACTCAAAAACAATACTATAGGAAATAAATATGTTTAACTTTCTTTTGTTGTTTGATTGACATTGAGGCAGACAGCTTTAACTCGTTTCCTGCCAGCCTTTTTTTGAAAAGTTGCCCACCAGCATTTCTTTGTGATTTTTACAAAAGTTTCACAAAACCCTTTCTGTAAAATTTTATTCTAAAAAGATATAAACATACAAATACATCAAATGAAATAACAGACACTCTGCTTTCAAACAAACAAACAAAACGGGAAAAAAGTTTCATCCTATCTTTATTTTTTTCTCTGCTTATAAACTCTTAAATATACAGAGCCCCTAAGGTGACATTGGAGTAAAAAAATCTAAAGTTTAGTTTCATGTGCTCAAGAAAAAATTTGATAAAGTTTAGTTTCGCGCATGTGAAACTATCGGTTACGCATGTGAAACTATCGCGTGCGCACGTGAAACTTTTACTTTCGATAGTTTCACGTGCGCACTCGATAGTTATATTCACATGCGTGAAACTAAACTTTATTAATTTTTTTCTCCATATCCCCTCTGTATAAATATGGGTATTTTTCTTAAAAATAATTTTAGGAAAAAGCTGAAATAATTGCATTTTTGTGAAAGAATTTAATTAGAGATCAGATTTAGAATGATTATCAAAACATACACAGAGTTTAAAATTAATACATATTTTTTTTTGCTTCAGTTTTTTATTAATTTGAATAAGTGGATAATCGCAGTGTTACAGATTAACATAAAAACTCAGATTAACATAAAAACTCAGGGACACGTTTTTCATGCAAATGTTTTCTCTTAATTGACGAGATAACTCGTTAATGGCGGGGAAAGAGTTAAGATTTACTGTAATACAAAGATCTTATATAACGTTGCATATCAGATATTTTTTCCATACAGTTAACCAAACATTTACATAACAGATTACATATCTGCGTGAATTCTTGTCAAAACATATTTTTTTACAACTGTAATTCTGTGTATATATCAGGGTCGTGTGCTCGCGCATCTGTGTGTATGCTTCAGATGTGTCAGTCAGCATGAGGAAGACTGTTTTCGAGTCTTATTGATATTAACCAGGTCCCAAACTTTATTTTAATTAATAACTATTTTAACATCAAGCAAGTCCTACACTTTATTTTCTAATTCTTGCATGTATCAAAACCGAAACCAAAATGTCAGACGGGCATGTGGATGCACGCATTTATGTATTAGATTAAGCATTTAGGGTTAGGGTTACCCTAACGGTACACCTCCCAGAAAAGCACAAAAAAAGATAATTTTAGGGCGTTTTCACATTAGCACTTTTGGTGCGCACCCGGGTTCGATTGACATCAGAGTTCGGTACATTTGGATGATGTTAACGCTGTCTTCCGAACTTGGGTGCGCACCCGCGAAACGTACTCGAGTCCACTTGAAAAGGGTGGTCTGGGGTCCGGTTCATGTGAACTCCAGATCGGTTCGCTGCTAATGTGAGCGCAATCGTACCAAATCGCGGAAGTGAACCACTGTTAATTACGTATTATATGGAATGTCCCACCAAAACAGACGTGTGTGTTTGTGTGCGTGCACTTAGCTTGACAACAAAATGCATAGAATGCTTGCTTGACTTTTGTTCTTATTTTTTTAAACGTTTGGTTTTGTTTTCAAAGAAATAATACAGAAACGCACTTGCGTCTATCTGGCCCAAACATACTAAAGTCGTTTCGATGACAACGGTCTGTCCGCCGACGTCAATTTTTGGGGAGGCATTCAGAAATCATCTCTCTGCTTGGAGTTCGTCAATCACGCTTGTCGTCTTCTCGTTTACAGCGGTTGCCAAGCAACATGAGAACGCACCGGCTGCAGCTTGATGATGCAAGCGTACCGCGGTTCGGATGCAAAAATAATATGTGAACACAGTCCATGGGGGGCATGGGGAGGGGGAAGCAATCGAACTCGGGTTCGGACCAGGCAATCGCACCAAATGTGAAACCGTCCTTAGATGTGTAAAGACTATTTAAGAGCATTGGGATCGCTAAACGAGGGCTTAAGGCACTTATTTTTGTGAATTTCGACCAATATCGACATTCATACTTTCTTTTGCATGTAGCTCAAAATCAGATTGTATGCATTCCCAACTCATTTTGTCAGCACAGGTCACATATGTAAACGGTATGCTATTTATCTGCATGCAGTACTACATTTGTCTAATGTGCAATATATTCAACCAAAGTACAATGTGTGTAATATTGTATCCCACAATGCAATGCACTTGAGTTTCCATTTACGGTGTAACCATTTAATACTGACATCAACTTGTTTTTGCTTGCATCTCAAAATGTTTTGCTTTCAGAAATGCGTGCAAAAACTAAAGCACCATTGCTGCTTGAGTCTTTATAACTGCTGCATCCTATGTTTATAATACAGTAGACCTGATACAGTACAGACCACACTGTGCAGTCCAAAGCCAAAAACATGAAGGCAGCTTACATTTGAAGTCCTTCCAGGTGACCGTAGGCTCCGGTCTACCCACTGCCAGACAAAAGAGGTTCACGTCGTCGCCTTCGTTGACAGATTTATCTTCTGAGATGTTCACTATCTTGGCTGGCACTGCCGTAAGGGATAAAGAAACGTATAATTGTCATGATTAATAAACAAACAGATAAGAGCAACATTACAGTTTAATTTGTGTCAAGATTAAACAAACCAAATGCGTTTTACTTGAGCACCAGCATATTATTTGTTTCAGGACGATCCAATCAGCAGTTTCATTCCAGACTCCCAAAACAGAGGTCAATGAATAATACCGGACAGATAATAAGATGGTCCTTGAATATAAATGGTCTATGATGGGAGCTTTAATGAAGACGGCCAAACATTTGGCCTGCGAGGCATTCTCAGTCAGTCCCATTTCTCAGCTTTCTAGCAGGACTACAGCCGATCCATTCCTGTTGGTGGATTGACTGGGGGCTGTAATTATTTTCAACCATATCACACTAAGACTAAAATTGAGGGCACAATGGTATCGAGCAAATATGGTCATCTGTCTGCAAAGCTCCTCGCAGCAGATAAAAAGCCGTGTTTGGTAAGATGGTTTCGGCCTGCTGGTTGGACAACAACACAGTGGAGATGCATTCTTAACTTCACCCCCTCCCGTCTGTATCGCAGGATGCGGCCGGCCAAGTAATGTTCTCTGGAATATTTTTCACTTTGATATTTTCAATCTTGTGCTACAGGAAAGTGCGGCGCACGAGGCGCAATATACATAACAATTGACAACCTGCGGCTGGAGGAGGTGGGGTTGCGGTGAGGACAGAGACACCAGCGATCTGTCAGTCGAGCGGTCCGGCGCCTATAAATCACATCACTTGAGAGCGCTGGTACTCTTACTCATTTTGCTGTTGATGTGAATCGGCACCGCCTCTGTGCCGCCCTTAACTGTCAATCAAACTAAAACTCCTACACAGATCTGTGCTTCTTTCATTCCTCGCTTTAAAGGAGGGGTTTAATGCTATTTCATGCCTTCTGACTTATTAACACAGTTAAAGAGTTAATTCTCATGCTAAATGAATGCAAAGTGTCAAAACAGTTGAGTATTTTTGGGCCAAACTCACACCTCCTCTTTTCTACAAGTTTCAAAGTTTTTTTTGAACATGGGTGCCCCGTTACTTATCATTGACCCCATATTCCTTTTATGGGCACTTCCCCCGGAAAAGCATGTACGTAAGTCAAATAATTGTTTTGTATTAAGAATCAACAATGGAAGAAGTGTGTTTTTGGATGTAAGGAGAAGAAAGCCTTTCCAAGTAAGCCGACTTTATGGAAACAATGGATAAAGTTTGTTTATCCAGGGCAGCAGCGGAGTGTTTGTTAAAAATGGGGCGGTCCTAACCAGGTCATGGGTCGCAGGCGGTAAGTAAAATTGCATCAAATGTCCATGTTTTGTTGGCAATTGGTGCTTGAGTGCATATAATGTAAACGACATGAACATGTAGTGAATCATAAGTTAGCCAGAGATATTGGGGTAATGTTTTGTGTGTGTTGCTCGTGACTCGCTCCTCCCGTTGGCACCTCCGGGATCTGGTGCTTTTCCGGAAACATTTGCAAGAGCTGATCTGTCTTTTATAAATCTAAAGACTCTTCAGAGATATAAAGGATGTAATATTACTCTATAGGTACTCAAGATTAACATAAGATGAGCAGAAACAGCATTTGTTATGTGAGCTTTAAAGGCACAGTTAAATCTGGCATTAATAATCTGGCATCATTTACTCCAAATTCACATTTTAGTTTGTGTTTATTTCAATGACAGCAAAATAATATCTTAAATATCAGTGTGCGCCTCAAAAAAATCAGTGAAATATTAGTTTAGCATATTGCATAAACAACATCAGTTGGAATTTTATTCAACAAACAAAAAACTCTTCTGGAGTATTTCTCATTTCTTCCACCGAGAAAACAGTGCCAGCAGTTTGAAATGTCGTACGTGTAAACGATGGCACATTTTATCATTTCTGTGTGAATCGTTCCTGTGCATATTTTACTCTGGCCCATCACGACACTCATTCCAGATGAAGTAAGTAGTCATTTAGCAGATGTTTTTATCCGAAGAGATTTAAGTACACGTATTACAGAGGACAATCCCTCTGGTGCCTGAAAGTGAACAAGTTTGTTAATTGCTTCGCTCATGGGCACAATGGTGATGTTTCATCACGGCTCCTTATGGAGTCTGAATCAGCAACCTTATCAGCTCACAGCCGAAACATGACGTGTGCTGTTTTAAAATACGTTTTCCTGTGCCGGTTTAATGTGCAGACACAATTATAAGCCCAACCTACAGTCTATTCATTCACCATCTGATGCATACTTCACATAATAGACAACTATTGTCCAAAGAGCATCAGTCTTACCCTGAACGATGAGGTAGACGTGAGCTGTGCGAGGCTGGTTTCTGGCCTGGAAACTGCAAGTGTAGGGTCCCTCGTCTGACACCATCACTCTTTCGATCTTAATGGAGAATTCACTGTTGTTATTGTTGACCAGGGAGACGCGGGTGTCCAGGGACCACTTATCTGTGCCCGTAAAGAGGATGTTGGAGCGGTTCAACCACGCTTTGTGAGTGACCTCTTCATCAATCTTGCATCTAAGGGGAAGGGACGATTTAAAAGAACAAGTTTGTGTCAAACTGTAATGTCACTGAATGAGCGTGATGCATGAGACTTTCAGACTGTTACTGTTAAAAGAGCTTAGATGACACCTTTATGTGAAATGGTACAGTAACTCGCCTACTGGTTCTCAACTGATGACCCAAAAATGAGCACCTTTCTCCTTTACAAAGAGGTTCTTTAGATGTTTGTAGGTCAATGACGTGACGTGATTTTTTTGTGTCCTCATGGTTCAATTAAATGTTAAAGGGTTAAAATTTAAAAATAAATTTGCAGATTACTTGCATACATTCCCTTTTTTGAGGACCAAGTCTAAAATTTCTGTTTTTATTTCATTTTGAAAGAATATTTGGGGAATAAATGCAGAAATGTCAATTGGTGTAACTAGTATATTTTTTTATTAAAATATAAATATATTCATAACAAAATGTGAAATAAAATATAATCATCTAGTTTAGGGTAATATGACTTTGTAACATACATTTTTACATCATTTGTCAAAGATTATTTAGAAAACAGAGCTGTTTTCAGCATATGTCAGGATAAATATTACAAGACACATAAAAATTTACATTTAGAAATTAAACTAATAAAATTATATTTAAAAAAAAAATATATATATATTTTTTTTTGATGATTATGCTTACATGCTATCAAGGTGGATAAAATATTTAATATTTCTCATTCTTTGGCGCAACTGGTGATTACACCATTGACATTTTCAGGTCCATTCAGTCTTAACTTTCATAAAAATGGTGCAAATGTATTTTTTATTGCATAAAATTAACATTAATACACTATGTGCACTAAAATAAACCTGATGCGCGCTTTTAAAAACTTTTTTTAAAGTTTTTTTATTTTTTTTTTTTGTGCTGGGCAAAGATTAATTTAATCGCGATTAATCGTATACAAAATAAAAGTGATTTTTGGCATAATATATTATAAATACACACACATTCATGTATGTATTTAAGAAACATTTACATGTGTATATATATTTATTTATATTTTTATATATTCTATATTACATATAAATAAGAAATATATATAAATAAAAATATAATCTGAAATGAAAATATGTATGTGTGTGTGGTTAAATATACATAATAATTACACACAGTACACACACATTCATTTTGCCAAAAATCACTTTTATTTTGTATGTGATTAATCGCGATTAATTTTTTCCCCAGCACTAATTATTTTACATTTCACATCTTGCCAAATCGTCATTGACCCTTAAATGGATAGTTCACCTAAAAACGTTGTCATTATTTCCTCACCAATCGTCTTTGTTCTTCAGAACCCAAATGCACATTTTTAAAGTGTTGTTTTAAGTTTTCTGGTTACTATGCGAGTGGATGGTCACTTCAAAGGGACTCAAGAGTAAATAACTACCCTCGACTTGTTATATATATATATATATATATATATATATATATATATATATATATATATATATTTCTTTTAACTTCTCTACCTTTTTGTTTTGGATATTGCTATTGTTCCTGTTGTTACAGATTATTTAAAAGCAAACATGATAAAACAACAATTAAGACGCTGAGATTGTGCACTGAAAGAGTTGCACAGTTCAAGACTTTCATCAAATAATGGATTATATTTTACTTTGTATTTCACCAAACCCTTTTTTTTGAATGCCCCCAGGACACGTGAACTTTATATCACAAGTCGAGTGATGCTATTTGTTTAATGCTTTTGGGTCCTAATGAAGCTTGAAGCTGCAGTCACCACCAGTAACCAAAAAAACCCAAAACAACACATTTAAAAAAAAAATCTGCATTTGGGTTCTAAAGAGCAAAGAAAGACATCAGGGGTTTCAACTAGAGGTCTTCACGGGCCCACTTAGATCTGAAAACTCGAGGTCTGACCTGAACCGGTTCGGGTCTAAAAGTTTCACGAGTGCCTTGGACACGGGTTGGGTATAATATTAGCAGCCTCTGGTAATTTAAAATTATCCTTTTCCTTTTCCAACCCCTCATCTGCTAGGAGCCCTTGCGACATAGTGTGGCAGATGGTGGGTTTATTTTTGTTGAGTCAGACCTGTCAATCAATTTACTATGCACATTTTTTTAGCGAATACCTTGGTGTCATCATCAGATAACAAATGAAAATAAATAGAGCAGCGGGCCAAATTGGTTGCAAGGCCACCAGGGTTTCTTTCTTTCTGACTGGTGCGAGCGGGCATACGTTTAGTTGCCATTTACTTTCGTGTCCAGTGGGGGTTTAAAAAAATTGCAACTGGACTCGGGGTCAAATTTTATCGTGTTTGTCTCGGGTTGGGTCTAACTTTAAAAAAAATTATTTATGCATGACGGGTTCACGTCATTTCGGGTTGGCTACATTTCTTTGGACCCAAGAAGACCTCTGGTTAAAAAGACACGAGGGTGAAGTTTTTAGGTAAAATATACTTTTTCTCTTTTCACTTTGAGTAAAATTTTGTGAAATATACATACAAAACATTTGATCTAATAAACAAACATGCAACTCCAAGAAACTTTCTGCAGGTTCTGTAACCTACACTAGTATCTGCAATTTACCTCTAGATGTCATTGCCCTGCTCCCATATTTATATGACAAAATGTGACACATCTGATGTTTAAATATCTCTAATAATAATGTCGGCTTTGACTTTCAGCATATCAAACTGTGACATCACATCATTTTTGTACCCAGTATAGGTGTATGGAATAATAACACGCTAGCTTTTGACAGACAGTGAGTTCAAAGGTTCAACTACAGGCTGATAGACTGAAACCAAGTCATTTCTGATTTGAAACTGTCAAATATGAAACTAGAGTGAAATAAAATTTTAAAATGCACCCTCAGTCTGACGCCTCTGGCAGGTAAGTATGATTAAACTGCTTGGGCTGGGCCGTATGAAGGTATACTGTATGTCTGGGACCGCTGATTTGTGTCAAGCAATAGCAATTTCGCAACGCTTTTGATGGCATACAGGTAATCTGCTCTGAGATCAGTGTGTAGATATGCTGAACATTACATGAGAGCGAAAAATGGAGGAAAGTGCTGTTATAAGAGAAGTTTTACATTTTAATTCTCTGGACATTTCAGCAAAAACAAATGCGTCATTATATATCAACTACCAAATTACTCATGATAAGAGTTTGGTCATTCACAAAGTAATTTTTAATGGGAAGGCGGGACCAAAGCGGCCATATAAAGCGTTGTAGTGTTCGCTATTGTTAGTAATAAGAGTGCTCAATCTTGTTATATCCAGAGCTGGAAATGGGAGGGAACATGGGGAGTCTGGGAAGTGAATTTTGAGAAGTCCACCTCAGAATGATTAGAATTTTTGAAATGAAGAAATTGAAAATAAATTATATTTAAACAACTTAAAGGAATATTACACTTTCACAAAAAATCTGATAATTTACTCACCCCCATGTCATCATTGATATTTATATAATTCTTTGGTCAGTTGAACAGAAAGTCCATTTATTAACTCTTTCCCCGCCATTGACGAGTTTCCCTGTCAATGACAAGTTTTTACGGCAATCCATATTTCCTATTTTATCCACCAGGTGGCACTCTTACACAACTTATAGATCCCCTCTTACTGTTTGTACACAATGACGACGTAGCAACGTACGCGTGCATTTTGGCAACGGAAGTATGGGAGAATCAGCAGCATGTCAAGCAATGCGAGCGGATTAAGCAACAGAGAAAGTTATTTTAAAAAGTTGACTTTATCAAATGGTATCCGGCTACCAGATCAGTGTACTATAGTGGAGTGGATAGAAGACGTTAGCAGATGGCCAAATATATAAATATAAAATGTATAATAAAAATATTAATTATTTTGATGCGGGGAAACCGTTTTGACCACTTCCGTTGCCAAAATGCGTGTGCAACTATTTGATCATGTGGGTTATAAAATGGTCTATACCAGTGGTTCCCAAACTTTTTCAGCGTGCGGCCCCCCTTGTGTACGGTGCATTCCTTTGCGGCCCCCCAAAGAAAAGTTGTGACAAAAAACTGTTCTAAAACATAAAAAAAAAAAAAACATTAAGTTATACAAAAAAGTAGTGTTTTTGGTTAGTAGCCTTATTTTTTTAGGTTTAATTACACAGAATTCATGATAAATTAATGTATTTCATAAAATGTCATAAAACTGGGGCCCCCCTGGCACCATCTTGCCCCGGCCCCCAGTTTGAAAACCACTGGTCTATACAACACAGAAACATCTACTAAGGCAAAAAACAGTTAAACTCCATGTATGTTTTGATTATCATTCTGAATCTGATCTCTAACAAAAGTCCTTTACAAAAATGCAACTATTTTAGTTTTTTTGCTTAAAATTTGGTATTTTTAAGAAACATACCCATATTCTGGTCTGTTCCTTCATTGGATATTTTGTGTGTCTATATATTTAAAGAAGAAAGGCCTTAAACCTTTGTGAAAATCATAAAATCATGCTGTCACTGACTGGAAGTTTTTTTTAAACGCCGACAGGGAAAGAGTTAAGGAAAACATTCCAGGATTTTTCTCCATATAGTAGACTTTAGTGGACCTCAACAGTTTACAGTTTCAATGCAGTTTTAAAGGACTCTAAACGATCCCAAGTGCGCCATAAGGGTCTTATCTAGCGCAGCGGTTCCCAACCTTTTTCACTTCAAGGCCCCCTAGTTGCCCACAACAATATTTGAAGGCCCCCCACTTACTGAAATTTTTCAAAATAAAATTAACTAGAGCTTGGAATGACTAGACAGATGTATATTCGCTACTACAATAGTTGTTTTAGCTTATTTTAATGCTTGTTTTGTCAGATTTAGAATTTTCTTCTTGAGGCCACCTTGGAAATCTGGGCAAAACAATCATAATTTTCGCAAAAAAACTAAAAAAGGACTTCAAGTGCATCTCGGAGAGTAGTGCGTACGCTATTCACACCGCGAGCGGGCACACGCGACACACGGCCGAAATGAGAAAGACGTGGTCCGGACTGTCACTGTGTGGAGGATAACTAGCCAGTTCATAAAACATCTCGGAGAATAGCGCGGACGCGCTTCACACCGCGAGCGTGCACGTGCGCCACACGGCCGAAATGAGATAAAGACGTGGTCCGTCATGTCTGAAGGATAGCCAGTTGATAAAACTGTCTATCAGCCTGTAGTTGATAATGTAATTTATAGTGGGAAATAATCAGTTTTTACAATTTTTTCGCTATCATAATTCGCCAGACGTTCTATAAAATCAGTTTGTGTTTATTAACCCTTTAGTTTCACTTGATCACGCAGCTATTCCCATTAGAGGTACAAACATTTAATTAATTAATAATCTAGTATGTGTTCATTTTCTGTCATAGTTTTTTCAAAATTAAGTTTTATTTGAGTATTTTTTGAGTGTTTTAAATAAAAATATTTTAATTTTAATCATAACTCGTACGCCCCGCCCCTTTGATGGCCACAACATCATCATTCACCTATGATTAATTTTAAATCGAAATCGATCGAAATTAAGTCACAACCTCGAACTTCGAATAAAAAAATGGGATCGTCGATGCTGCCACACCCCCATGTCACGTCCGGTCGGCTTGCCAAGCGGGGAAAAACCTCTCAGATATATTTATATTTTAAACACGAGGGATGTATTGCTACAACTCCTTGAAATGCTTACCATAATCAGCATTACTACCTAGTGATCTGCCTTCGGACAGAACGCAGCTCTCTGCACGTGTGTGAGAATGAGGCGCCAATATGCAGCGCATTCTATTTTAAACAAAAGGGATAGTTTGCCTCAACTCGCATGAAACGCATAAAACTGAACAAATACGTAAGGATTACTAGTTTAGTTTATGTTTAGACTTCGGACAGATGGAAGAGCGCGTGCACGTGAGACAGAGAGAAGCGCAGCTGCTTATGACCCGCTGGTTTTATTTCAGATGCTAGTCCAAGACATACGCATTAAGTCCATGTACGTGCAAGAAGGAATCCTCTCTCTACAAGTTCTCTCACGTAAAGTGAAGACCAAAAACCCCCATGCGAGGAAAAGCACGCAATGTGTATGTTAATAACTATAATATTAATAAGGGATGCACCGAATCCAGATTTTTTGGGTTCAGCTGAATACCGAATCCACTGTTTAAGATTCGGCCGAAACCGAATACCGAATCCTACTTGCATCCTTATTCCATTACAGGGCTCGCAAAATTTCTAAATCCCTGGTAGCCCTTCGGGCAGGCACTCTTCAGTTTATGGTAGCCCGAAATTTTGCCAATACAAAGCCAATAGGGCCTCTAACCACAATGTTTAATCTGCTATTCTTGTTGTTGTTTTGATGCTGTTGGTTTTTTAACAAACAAAAAAACTGGATTTCCATGTAAACCAACTGTTCCTGCTCATCCCCACACCAGATATACCCACCATTTAAAAGTGGTTCAGTGGGTCACAAAACTCACACTTTGGATAATCCAGTTAGAGATTGGATCATTTTTTCGATCAGAAAAACAGGGGCTACTGTCGCTATAAGAGCGATTCTGCACAGAATCACTCTCTTCACTGCCCGTACAATCTATATCACTTCAAAGCTTGCTGCGAGAGATTTAATTTTTTTACGTGAGGATAGTAATGACTGACAGGACGAAGTTGGAGGATTTGCACAAAAATCCATGACAAATCAGTACGGATTGCTTCCTGTACTGCGGCTTCGCCCGATCGCGAAAGTGAAAGTAAAACTCGAGCACGCACTCAAACGCAATTTAAATACCCAATGCCTGAATTTCATGCACCACAATTACCCATCCAAATCTGTGAGAGGATACATAAGCATTTAAATATATTTTTTCCTCCCTATAAGTCAAGATAGCCCGACAGGCAGGGCGGGAATGCATTTTGATATATCAAAATGCATTCCCGCCCTGCCTGTCGGGCTATAGCCCGACTGCAAAGCACAATGAAAGTGGTGCGGTGCAATGCGTTGCGATGTTTTTCCAGGTGGGTCCACGAAATGTGAAAC
Organism: Paramisgurnus dabryanus; assembly: GCF_030506205.2. Lineage (NCBI taxonomy): Eukaryota > Metazoa > Chordata > Actinopteri > Cypriniformes > Cobitidae > Paramisgurnus > Paramisgurnus dabryanus. The sequence continues at coordinate 2,504,524 of NC_133349.1, forward strand.
GCCCCTAAGGCTCACCGGAAAAAAAAACACTTATCTTCACGTCAGCACCTGATGTGTGTAATCAACGGCCGCGTGACGTCGACCAGCGTAGCGCAAGCTTAGGGTTCGGTTCGGTGGAAAAAAAATCTAAGATTCGGCCGAACCCGAACCTCGTCAAAAAGCCCAGTATTCGTCCGAATCCGAATCCTGGATTCAGTGCATCCCTAATAATAATAATACATAATAATTGCATAGCATTTTTTTGTCTTTCAAAAAAAAGTAAAAATCGAGAATTGAATCAAATTGTGACCTTAGAATAGAAAATGTAATCGAATCAAGGATTTGGAGAATCGTGACACCCCTACGTAATACGTAAGGTCACGCTGGCACATCATACAGCAAGTGCAAGAAGATAATTTGTGGTAAAAAGGAAATTTTGGGGGGGCAAAAATGCAGATAGTTTGGCTAGATAAGCCCTTTGAATCTGCATTGAAACTGCAATCCATTGAAGTCCACTACAGTATATAGAGGAAAATCCTGGTATGTTTTTATCTCAAACAACTTAATTTCTTGTTGACTGCACAGAGAATGACATAAATATCTTGGATGACATGGGGTGAATGATCAGAATTTCTGTCTTTTATGAAAGTGGAGCATGACTCACCATTATGAGTATTTTTATTGCAGCTAATATTGTATAATGCATCATTAAGCTCGTCACATGACACTTTTCAGTTACAGTGGCACTGTATGACTGATGTATTGGTTTCATTACAGATTTTTCTTCTTATTTCAAATATTCATTAACTAAATATCCACATTTTTTCACTCCATATGTTTTTTCCTGAGAACAAATTTATTGTTAAGTTTGTGTGAATTAAACATACTTTGGAGGAATCATAAAATTGTAATGTTTTAGTTATTTTAAACCCATCTAAGTCATCTAAAATTCTGTGAATTTCTCCCATATCCAGCCCTGGTTATATTCAATATCTTTGGTCATTTCTCCCACCTCTAACCAGAAGCAGTGTTAATGGATCAATACAAAAACGAGAAGGATGTTTTGTTAAGTCACATGGGTGCAGTTGTAAACTCACCTCAAAACGACGCTTTCTCCTTCCAGCACTGTGATATTGTCGGGCACGTGGCCGAACTCGGCTGCATGAGCGCTGGTGGGCCCTGCCAAAGAAAACCAGAGGAGAGACAGTCAACATACAGCAGTTATTCCTGCAACAGAAGGTCGCGGTCGCTCCCCGGGCGCCACGGCGAGTACTGAGCACCTCATTGATCCTGCTCAGCCAGGATTTGTTTTTGTGGTTTTGCTTAGTTATTTGTGAGGAGAGTATAATAAGATTGCAAACGACAGCGTGCAGCCGTCAGCGCTGACCGTCGGTGGGCTTGAATAATGATTGGGTTTTGCCCCGCACGCCGCCCGGCCATGTATTCATCGAACAGAGCCGATAATGAGCCCTGGGAGGAGGATTCGCACGGAAGCAACGGAGCGTGAAATGAAGGGACAGCCACTGCAATGGCAGGGATTCGTAGGCATAACCTCACACACTGTTACATGAACGTGTGTTTGTATTTGTGCAAATAAAAGTATGCATGAGGTCATATTGGAACAGAAAAGTCACAAACCTTAAAACAAGATACATTTACTTGAAGCTCGTTTCAAAAGAAATGCTTAACAGATGAAGAATTTTTTTTTTACAAATTGCATGCAGAGGACGTCTGAGGTCACATGAATTTTAAATAGCTGTTTGCAGACAAATTCCTTTTATTTTTCAGATGGCGTTCTTGTTCTTATCTTTGTGGAATATGCTTCAATTTCCTCTGCAAACAAAGATTAGCATCCTCTATCTGAGCAAAGGCCTTCGGTTTCTCTCTTTGCCAAATGCCAACGTGGTACGTTCTGCTCATCGTCCCTGTCACAACCGGCGATGTCCTTAATATCTACCGGGCAATATTAGGTTGACCTGCCCGCGAGGCTTAATATACGACAAACCGGTGCAGTTAAGAAGCGGCCCGAGCCGCTACATTTAACGTACACGCGAAGCCACTGAACCGACAGCTTGCCAAGAGTGATTCACAAAAGTAAGCAGAAAGGATAAAGACGACAGTCAATTTTAAGCAGGGTGGCATCTGACGGCCAAGCTCTTGCTTTTCTAATTTGAGCGGGTGCTATCGTGAAAGCGTCCCAAATTGCAGAGTGTAATGAAAGGGAGCGTGGGCTGCATTGCCATGCGTGTCATGCCACCGTACACAAATTACATAAAGCTGCTTTGCATTATCCGCTAAAATGACCAGCGATGACATTGCTAAATTAAGTTTTTTCTATTTGCACCGCATGAGGGCATGAACTGTTTTGAATTGAAGCAATTTTGTAATCATTTTCATTATTTGCAAAAAAGCTGGCACTTACAGCGCATCATCTATATACGTGCATGCAAAGGTCTCAGATAGTCAAGATGACCAGCAATGCATTAATGGCTTGAAGGAACAACACTGTCGGCTATTCTGGAAATAGCACATTGCTGTATTACTAACGTGTGCTGAATGAGAAATGTCTGTATGCACAAAAATAACTATGACTTCTGTCCTCCTCACCATATGAAAAACCTTGGTGATCCATGACACGGTATTTCATATACTCACATATACTGCACAACATAAACAAACGGCTTTTATGGACTAATAGCAACTTCCGGTAGATTTTCATATACAATCAATAAAAACAAAAAATCCTTTTACAGTAGTTTATTTCTGATAATAAGGGAAATAAAGTACAAATAAATTACCTTTCATAAATCATATCTATTTGCATTGAGGAAACGTTACTGTGTAAAATGAATGTATGCAATGTTACAGGTCCTTGAATTCTTGCCTGGCTGCCAAACCTCTCCGCACAGTAGTGATCCATGCTCATCGTCTCCCCTCGTCTTTAGCAAACCAAAACATTTTATTTTCAATAAAGTATTTGTTTTAAAGATCAGTTTAGCCACTAGCCAGGGCCGGGTTTCCCGATAACGATTGAACTTAGCTCTTAAGAGCGCTTTCTACGAGCTACTTAACCAACATTCGTTGTTCATTTACGTGCGTTTCCCAAAGATGCACGTTAAACGATCGCTCGCAGCTGGGTTTTAAGTGCTACTTACGAGTCGCTATCCGTTTGTCAAGTGCTGAAATGTCACCTATAGAATGACTCGAATTTGTAGCAGAAGCTTGTTTAGGCTAATGATCTTCAGCTGATGTGCACTAATGTTTTTTTATAATATTTTTCATTATTGTTTAATGACTAAATATTATAAAATTTAGTCATTAAACAATTATTTGTTTAAAATTATTTTAATGTTTTAATAATTTGTGCATAATGAAATATTATTTTCCGTATTTAGTTAGGAATCGTCCCACTGCGAAATTCCTTCTGCATTTTATGTAATAGTTTAGATTATTATTATTATTAGTTTTTTATTATCTATGTTTATTTATTATTAGGGATTATTGCATTGTAACGTACATATTTATTTGGTTTCCTTAATCAGATGCCATTTCACTTCAAAACTATTTTTTTTTACTGTAGATTAATTATAGAAGCAATTGGTAGGAACCATTTATCAATTTAATAGTACCAACTATTGCCAAAATTATAATTTAATTGTAATTTAATTTTGATTTCTCATTTTAATTTTAAATATATTATATTAAAGTAATTTAAACAAATAAACAAAGAAGAACCCAATAAATAAATATACATTACATTTAAAACATTACATTATCGTCATTGCAGGAGTGCAATTTGCTGGTTGTCCTGCAGGTGACCTTGTAACTCTGTTGTCTTACAATGCACTTATGTATGAACGATTACTCCAGAGCACTCGTCGATCTACGATGATTTTCAAGTGCTACTTAAGTTACGAAGCTTTTGGGAAACGGCCCGTAATTTTAAGATGATTCGTACGATCGTTTTTACGATCAACTTAGCCTTACGATGCTTTTGAGAAACCCGGCCCAGACTGATATAATATAAATAAATATAGACTGGAAGTTCACTTTGGTACAGGAGCATACGTCTGATGACACCATGGCTGTGTCCGAAAATCCATACAGTACTGTGTCCGTACTGTTAGTTGTTAACTGAAATGACGTTAAACAAATACAATTTAAACACAAGGGATGGCTGTTTAATATATGTATTTGCATTTGAATAGAGTCACATTAATGCTTTTGGACAGTTTTAAATAAAACAACGCCCCTCCAGCTTCTTTATTGCATAACTCTTCTCCTAGGGATCACGGGATAGCAAAGCGTTTATTGAATGGACACTTCGGGATCATGCCAGAAGTAGTAGGCCATCCGGGTACTTTTCCCTACTGTTTTTCGAAAAACTATGAATTTGGACGTACTACTCACCTTGCCTACTGCGCTTTGCCTACTACTGTATATAGTATGGAGGCAGGCGGTTTCAGAAACAGCTCGTCCATACAGTTAAAGGGACACTCCACTTTTTTTGAAAATATGCTCATTTTCAGCTCCCCTATAGTTAAACATTTGATTTTTTACCATTTTGGAATCCATTCAGCCGATCTCTGGGTCTGGCGCTAGCACTTTTAGCATAGCTAAGCATAATCCATTGAATCTGATGAGACCAGTAGCATCACGCTCAAAAATAACCAAAGAGTTTCGATATTTTTCCTATTTAAAACTTCACTCTTCTGTGGTTACATTGTGTACTAAGACCGACGGAAAATTAAAAGTTGTGATTTTCTAGGCAGATATGGCTAAGAACTATACTCTCATTCTTGCATAATAAACAAGGACTTTGCTGCCATAACATGACTGCAGCAGGCGCAATGATATTACGCAGCAGGCGAAACCGGAACTATTTTGGGCACTGCGTAATATCATTGCGCCACCTGCAGCCATGTTACGGCTAAGCTATGGTAAAAGTGGTAGCGCCAGACCCGGAGATCAGCTGAATGGATTCCAAAAAGGTAAAAATGTAATATTTAACTTTAGGGGAGGCAAAAAATTAGCATATTTTCAAAAAAAAGTGCAGTGTCCCTTTAACAACACACTAGGGAAAGATTCTAAACCAGGGGTCCCATAAAAAAAAAATATTAAGGCAGATGATATTTACACTAAGTACAAATAGCGTTAAATACTGTTTACACTAAGTGAAAATAGCATATTTTCTTTGCTATAGATGCTTTATACATTAAGCAAAAAACTTCTATTTTCTATTTATACTAAGTGACATTATTAGCATTTTCTATGCTATTTACAGTAGGTAAAACATTTTATTTAATAAATTATCAAATTTGCAATATAGTGTTAATTAGATGGCAGTTACTATTTGCACCTCCGTTTTTTTTTGTAGATTAGATTTTGTATCCAATAATTAACATGCAGTGTAAATTATTAAATTAATTAAATTATAAAATGGATGCTGCATTATGAAGAGAATAAAAACCCTCCCTACACCGACCCCTAACCCTACCCAAAAAATACTTCTATTATTAATAAACAGTTTAATAAAAAGGTACTTTTTTTTCACTTTTTTTTAATTGAAAATAAATGCCTTTTCGGTGTGATATGTGATTAAAAAAGGGAGAACAGCGAGGTCGCTAAAAGGTGGATTAGAACCGTCAAAAGCCAAAGCTATGAGCCAAATGCTCTACAGCAGAACTATTCAAATCTTACCCTGGAGGGTCGAGCACTACAGAGTTTAGCTCCAACCCTGATCAAACACACCTGAGCAAGCTAATCAAGGTCTTCATAATCACTAGAAAATCACAGGTGGTTAAGTTTGATTAGGGTTGGAGCTAAACTCTGTAGTGCTCGACCCTCCAGGGTAAGCTTTGAATAGCCATATGCTCTACAGCTTGTGCCCTGGAAGCTTTCAGCGCATTTTTTAAAAACTTTTTTAAACCAGATTTTGCTGGGAAATAGCGTTTCCAACAAGGGATGCACTCAGTGTCTCAGTGCACTCAATAGACACTTCGAAATATTAAAGGTGCAGTGTGTACATTTTAGCGGCATCTAGTGGTGAGGTTGCGAATGGCAACCAACGGCTTAGTCCGCTGCTCACCCTTCGCTTTTAAAACGCATAGAAAAGCTATGGTAGCTGGCACCGGACAAACATGTTATCGTCGGAGACAACTTAGTAAAAAAGCTTGTCCGTTAAGGGCTTCTGTAGAAAAATGGCGGCACAAAATGGCGACTTCCACGTAAGGGGACCCTCGGTGTATGTAGATAAAAAGGTCTCGTTCTAAGGTAATAAATACATAACGGTCTTTCTACACCCTTGATAATATAGTTTTGTATATTCTTTTGCATTTCTGTCAAGAGATCCTTCTATAAATTACACACTGCACCTTTAAACCTCTCATTACAAAAACCACCAGACAATATACAACTAGAACGCAGTGAAACAAAAGCAACGTTCCTCTAGGAAATATTAAATAGATCAAGCAAAAAAGTTAAATAAGAACTACACAAGATATAAAGTACAAACTTGTGCAAACAGTATAAGCACAAAACAAGGCACATCACCTCAAAGTGACTTAATGAAGAGTCAGTGTATGGTACAGTAACTAATACATGAAAAGGGACCTTGCTCAAGGGCACCTTGGCTGATCTGATGTATCACCCTAACGAAATTTAAATGGTTTTACTACCAAAAAAACATGGTTAACACAAATTACCATAGTTGTGCTACAAAAACCATGATATGCCCAGCAAATAATATCTGTCATTTCACCATCTAGGTAAACTATAGACCCGATATAGTCTGTCTATGAGTAACCCACTTGTTAACCATTTCTGGGTTACAATTAGACATTATAAATTGTTCAGTCTGAATTTAGTTTTTTTAACATAGATGTCTGGGCTGTGTTTGGACAGCTATTAGAGGTCTTTTAAATGTCTTGGTTTTGTCAATGATAATTTGGTTAATTTTCTAGGGGGATTTTTGATTGTGCACGTCTGTGTGCAAGGTTTTTTTCAGTAAATGTGATTGTTGTGCATAACACATTAGTGCTCAGAATACATTTCACAATTTCTGAAAAGCGACAGCTCCTTCTAATGTTGAACAATGTTCCCACTACAGTATATAAAACAACCTTGTAGACGGCTGATGAATAACAGCGCAGTTACAGACTTACAGTATTGAGGTTAATTGAATTCAGTTACCGACACGCACGCATACGATTCTTTCCTCATTTCTCTCTTTGCACGCTGTAGCACATCTTCTCTTTACTCACACACATGCTCTGCATCAAACAGATGATGTGTGCACACAGTAAAACCCCAGTGCATCATGGGGAAGGTTATAAAACAGAGGGGTTTATTCCCTATTCCCTTTTCAATTCATATCTTCACAGTTCAATTGGCACCTCAGATTTTAATACCGGGCAGCTTCACGTACACCAACACACTCGATTATGAAGTGTGAAAAATGTGATCTTTTATGCTATATGCGTTTCATGCTATTTACGCTCCGTTGTCCAAACCACACAGGTCTGTACTCATGGTTTTCCCAGTAGAAATGAAACTACAGACCAGGCTGTAGCTGTGGGCATATTTGGGTTAAGAAACATTTGAGGCTAATAAAAAATACATACGAAAAACATGCATCATGGGAAATGTCAGTGTAAATCTTAAGGGCCCCACCCACAATTGTGACATCACGGATAAGGGCATTAGTAGCATAAAGGTAACACACACATGATAAAATGTATGCTGTAGTTTAAATGCACAGCAAGTTGCTTTGCATAAGAGTCTGCCAAATGCATTTACACCTAAAATGTATCTGGAGTGAACCCAGCAAGCCGTCCAAGCACAGCCCAGACGTCTAGGCTAAAACAAAGCAACATTTGGGCTGTCATTGAAAATTTAATTGACGTCTAACCATAGCCAAAAAATGTATGCAATAAATAAACAAAACCAAACACCTTGTAATCACTGTTGACTTTGCTTACATGGTGAAATATCAAACATCTCACAATCTAATTTGGCAAAAGCAACACGTAACTAGGGTTGCAAAGGGGCGGATTTCAGGAAACTTATAAGGGTTAGAGAACCAATGGGAACATGACACATATTACAAGGGAACCAATGAAAACACAACACATGAAACAAGAGACAAACAAGCAATAACTGATATCAAAATAAAATACATGAACCTGAAAATTGAACTAGAAATGAACAAAACAAAACAAGAACACATGACAAAAACCCTGACACATGGAATTTTGGAAATATTACAAATTGGAAACTTAACGGAAATGTATGGGAATTTACGGAAATTAATAGAAATTTAGGGACATGTATATAAACTATATAATATACAAACATAAACAAACATTTGTTTTAGGTAAGGTAATACAAAGTTTGAAGAATCCTGATACTTTTGGCATTATTTTGTGTGCAGAATTCAAGAAATGATCTGTGCATGTTATGGAAGAATGCAAGTACATGCAGGGGGGGGGGGGGTGGCCTCAATGGCCCTTAACAAATGTTAACAAAAGTATTTTTGGTAAAGTTCAGTGTCTTGATTTTGACATAAAAAATATGTTGCAATTCAAATTCATTGTTTTAATTTGTAGAACTTCTTGTTTTAAAATATTTACTACGCACAAAATGCAGCACAAAGTTAAAACAACTTGGTTTTGCAAGTCAATTCAACCTACTATTTTAAGTTTTGGCTTAAAAAAAGTTGACATAACTTATAAATTCAAGTTGAAATGGTTTAACTTAATTGTTCAAGTTAAAGTAACATAAAATATGTGTTGATTTGACAAAACACTGCATTTTTTTACAGTGTAGTCTTTGTGTTTAACTTTGTGTTTGTACAGAAATAAAAGAATACAATTATGTTAAATAATTATTTTTATTACAATTTAATCATTGAATTAGCGCATAATTTGGTTCAAAACAACAAGATTTAATGCAATTTCAACCCTGCACACACTGAAAAAAATATTCATTGAATTAAATAAATTGTTTTAAGGTAAGTGGTTGCAATCAATTTATTTAAGCTACATTTAAACAAAAGTTTTATATTTTATTTTATGTTACTAATCTGTTTTTGTTTAAATGTAGCTTAAATAAATTGATTGCAACCACTTACCTTAAATTTTTTTATTAAATTCAATGAATAATTTCTTTCAGTGTGTGCAGGGTTGAAATGGCATTAAATCTTGTTGTTTTGAACCAAATTATGCACCATAATTTTTAAAAACTACATATATAGGCAACTTCGCAATTTTTTCTAATTCCCAGTTATTCCCATATATTCCCGTTAATTCCCATAAAAAGTTTTCAGCCTTGAACATTTTTGGAATTTTACAACCGTACACATAAACAAATTCAAGTTTATGAATTTATGACAAGTTTATGCCGGACTATAGCATATTGTGTCTGTAGTTGACCTAGATTGAGAATTGACAACTTTTGCTTGCTGGAGAAATATTGCAGTTTCTCTAAAAGGGTGTGAAGTATTTAAATAGTCATGTAAATACAACCTAAACACTTAAATTACAAAGTATATGAACCTGTTTCCAGACTCTAAACTGAATTTAAAAGATGCATCTTTTGCCAAGACACTGCAGTGTAAAAAACCACTCAAGCAAATTTAATCGTAATATAATCGACTGAAAACACTGCAAGACGGCCCCTGTGCAGTCAGGCCCCACAATATCACAGGAGCTGTGGGAGTTTCCCATATGAATGTCCTATAGGGTCTACAAACTCAATTTAAATACCTACGCACATGAGACAAGATTTGAGAGAGAGAGAGAGAGAGAGAGAGAGAGAGAGAGAGAGAGAGAGAGAGAGAGAGAGAGAGAGAGAGAGAGAGAGAGAGAGAGAGAGAGAGAGAGAGAGAGAGAGAGAGAGAGAGAGAGAGAGAGAGAGAGAGAGTAAAAGTTTGTTATATTAATACTATCCAGTATTTATGATTCAGTATTTGATTTAAGTGTACATGTAAAGTATTTATATTCTATATTGTACACTTATTTATTGGATCAGTCTACATTTCATGTGTGTGCCTATGATGCTGTGAAATGCTGACCATGTAGGCAGCTCACTACGTTTTGCAGATTGTATAAAGCAACACATGTGGGTGGTGGAGAAGGTTTGAGACCGTACACAGCTGTAGAAAATGAATCTAACCTTGTGGCGTTGTTTCCGTGAAAAAATAAAGTTTGTGGATGAAAAAGTTTTCACTGAATCACATTCTGTCTCCGGGTCATTAACACAAAATCTCTGCCATTCACTCAAGCCTTTTATATTTTATCTCCTGGTCCAACGGTTTAATTCTCTCTTTAGTGTTGTCCTTCAAAGTCAACCATCCTCCTAAAGCACCGCTATGGTGTCTGGAGAAAACCTCAGCACGCTTTACCGTTCACTGGGTCTTAAAGAGATGCATCATTTATTGCGCTGCCGCAACACCTCGGAACGGCTTCAGGGTTGATTCTCACAGACCTGTGGGACGTTCGTTCAAACCTGATTTGTATTTCCCGTTGACTTTTACACAATCTCGTTTGTAATTGCACTTGCTTTTGGCACGAACCTATTAACAAAAGCAAGCTGGAGTTGGACACCGGAGAGCCTCTGTGCCTTTGTACTGACATCTACGGCGCACTGCTCCTAATGATCAAAAAACATTGAACAAACTTCTAAAAGCCAAACCCATCACGATGTACGAGGACCTGGAGGACATAACAATTGCTTGAAAAATATGGAGGAATAAATCGGTCATCTCATAGCTTCTTATTTTATTCGTCCCTGATGTGCAATTAGCATGTAAGTGAAGGCTATTTTCTGCCAGACCACCCTCTGTCTGACCTTTACAAAAAAACAAAGCGGGATTTCTGCTTCTGCACCTTTAGACTTCCCTTTTAATTGGCAATCCTCGAGTAACATCACTTACAGATCATGCAATAACATTAATTTATATATTCTGCGTACTGTTCATTTGTAGATGAATTTGAGCAATAGTCATGTATGATATATAGTACGCTATACCATTGGCCACCCTGCTGTCTAGATAAATATATCAGCTCATGAAAACCTATATTGCTCGACCATCACTAGATGTGGAGAGAGATTATAAAACTGCAGACAGAGACAAAAGCTTGCAACCAATGAAATATTTACAAGACGCACTTCTTTCCAACACCTTGATGATAAAGAGCAACGCTCCAGAAGTTATCAGATGGTTTGAGCCCAAGGCTGGAGAGGATTAAACATAAACTGGCAGACGGATTGGTTTTTTCCACATTAACTCCAGCAGGGTTGCGTGAAACCCCTGTGAGGTCCTCGCTTTGCTCTTCCGGCTCTGATGCGAGACACTTCGGAGCCCACGATCCTACCTGACCTCTGGCCACCTGCCACATCCGCACCAGCAGGGCGGCACCTGGTCACCATTTTCCCCTCAGCACAAGACATATTATTCATATTCTGGATTTCACATGACAGAAATAAGATTTAATCAAAACACTAAGTGTTGATTGTACAGTGCATAAAGCTGATCAACACTCAACAGTTTAATTCTGCACCATTAAAGGGCATTAAATGGTTAAAGAAGACTTCAAATATAGCATCTGGGATGCTCTTATTGGTTTTTCGATCCAACTTCACTGTGATTGGCTCATTAACTTGTCAATCTGTCAATGCAATAATGCTTCATCTGTTAGCAAGCGTTCATCTCAGCTCAATTAAACATGCACAGAGATTTATCGACTAATGATACAAAAAGGTGACTATTAATAATGATAATAGCCAAGATGACAGTTTACAATTAAACCAAGGACATAATATGCTTGTTATTTTATGACAGTAGTTATTTTTGAAGGAATGTCTTCGATTAGATTTGTACTTGGTTTGATGTATCTACAGTATACTATGTGCATTATAGTATGTTAATGTAAACCTATTATGGTAACACTTTACAATAAAGTTGTACTAGTTAATGCATTAGGTAACGTAAATTAACAACAAACAATACAGGTACAGCATTTATTACTTTTAGTTTATATTAATTTCAACATTTTAAGTCTCCATAAACAGGAATTCGCGATGGACTTTTGTTTTGTATTGAGACATATTTCCGTGTCAAACTGAATGGAAAATAGAGGGCGTGGCTTGTGTTTTTCACTGTGGATTGATTGGATATAGAAAAGTAGGGGTTTATTCAGAACCAGAACTCGCAGCAGATAGTTGAAGGGGGCGGAGTCAACAGATGCTTTTACCAAGCCGTCAAGCTGACATCATAAGAGAAATATCGCAACAAGAGGGACGAAGTACCTTTTCAGATTTTGATTAAAGTTTATAAGGGGATATGAATTAAAAAAACATTATTATTATTATTATTATTACTATTATTAATAATAATAGTATTAATAATAATATTGTTGTTGTTATCATACCATCATCATCATCATCACCATAATTATTATTGAAATTACTGTTGCCATCATTACAAAATATTAATATCATCTCCATCCTTTCATATAATATTATAGTTTTATAGTTGTTGTTGTTGTTATTATTATTATCATTAATGTTATAATTATTATAATTATTAAGTTATTATTAGAGCATTAGAAAATATTCCTATAATCATAACCATCTTTAGAATTATTATTGCTATTACTATCATTATACTATTATTAAATAATATACATATTATTATCTATATTATTATCCGTTTAATTAATTAATTTATTTATTTTGCTTCATAACAATATCATCATCACAACTGCTGTTTTGTTTTGTTGTTTTGTATGTTGTATGTTTTGCAAATATAATAATAAAAACTATCAAAAAAAAAAAAAAAAAAGAAATAAACTACTGTAAAAAAGCCCACACGTATTATTTTTTATAATATACACGGCAATATTCCATTAAAAAATAAGAATTGTCAGTTTTAATTTCATGGGGATAAAATCAAAAGTTAACTGTTAACATGAGTTAATGCACAATGAATTGTATTGACATTAACTACATGTACAACTACATTAACAAAGATTAATAAATGCTGTTAAACTCTTCATTGTTACAATCATTACACATTAAAGTCCAAGGTTGTAAAAAAATCTTACCTTTTTATAGTCTGAAGAACAAATATTTTGTCATAAAATGGTTCTTTATGGAAACAAACCTCCTAAAATATTTCCCATTGTGCAGCAGGTTTGTTTTTAAGAGTGTATTTGTTGTATGTTGATCTGAGTAGGAGAATTTAAGTGTTTTTTTTAAGTTATGCAAAATAGGTTTAAAGTGATTCACAGCTGAATGTGTTTAAACGGATCATTAATTCTATTTAGTTTACACTGTGTATTGACTTATCTGGTGTCATGAGGTACAGATTTGGCTTCGCTTACAAACAGATTAAAGGATTCTGTACCTGAATTTATACTCATTAAATCTGTAGTATGGTGCATAAACCCCTGTGTATAGTAAACGCTGAACATAAACTAGTAGATCAATGGTTACTGACAATACTAAGCTTTAAGGAATATTCTGTCCTAATAAACACAAATGCTACAAATTTTTTATAAGAAGCACAAAATAACAAGTTAACCCAATGGCCCATATGCATATGTCAAGCTTTATACATGAACCACAGGGGCGCCGTTATGGGGGTGCAAAGTATGCCAGGCATACGGGCCCATGAAAATGCTATGGGGCCCCACCGACATCACTTTTCCTTTTTGTATCGTACATGTTTAAATTACTAACACTGTAGTACAATTTAAAAATAAATGAATATAAAACTACTGTAAATTAGTTAAGTAAAAAATGTAAAAAACAAGCAAGATTGACCTAGATGCAATGTTTTACATATTTGTCGGGTAAAAATGGGAATGGGTGGGTAGACAACATTTTGGTTTGGTATCAGTTTGGTGGGTTTTATACAGTTACATTATCAGGGCCCGCATCAAGGGGGGGATATGCGGGTCGTGCCCCCCCCAAAGAGGTTGTTGTGCCCCCCAAACACAGTTTTTTATTAATTCAATATATATCAAGATAAGCACCGCCTGCTCCATCTGACTTCATGCAAACACAGGTTGGCTTATTAATGGGTAAACAAAACCAAAGTGTGCATGTACTTCCAATGCTATGCAATTCTGGCGCTTGCCATCCACTAGCGTCTGCCGTGCAACCATGAGCTGTACTGTCCATAAATTCAGAAATGCGTTTCAATGCATTATTGACATTGTATGAACGCTCTTGGGTTTTCTATTGAAAGAAAACCACACGCGTTTGAAAAGTCAAGAGATTTCTTTAAGAATATCTCAAGCAGTGATCAGTTACCTCTGACAGCTCACCTGCATGCTGACGTCTTAACATCTTCTTCTGTTCATTTAATGCCTGAATACAGCTCTGTTCTCCAAACATCAATCCCTCTTTACGTATCTGTCGATACACAGCTCCACCACGAGGCCGAGAGACGACGGCTCGATAAACTCCACCAGAGATCTTTAGCACTGAACCTTCCAGCTCTGCGAACGACGCCAAGAGCAGCTTTCAGGTCCGTATCCCATAAGGGCTGTCAGTTTTAACCCCTATTTCTATCTTGGAAAAAAGCCTGAACCCCCCCAAGCACTTTGAGATCAATACAGCAGTTAAACTGTTACTTGCCTCACATACTTCAGCCAAAAGACAAGCCCCGCGGTACCGCACAAACTCAAACCTGCTCGCAGGTAATTTTGTGGATTTGTCAAAGATGGTTTGAGTCGTTTTAAAAACGCAGTCTTAAATGCACAGTCATGCCGTCTATATGAAGGCGGTAAAAGGAAACCCAACGTATCGAGTCGAGCTGTCCGCATGACAAATGGAGCAAATGAAATGGCCTCCAGAGTTTCTGAAATATGTCTTTCTCTATCCATTACATAAAGCCAAATGCTGAAAACGCTCGGGCAAATTGAATTTCGAGCAAATCCGCATTCATCCTTGTTCTGGCATTTAGATCTCATTTGTGCTTTTGTTTAATTTCTGAACACGTAAGCTCTTCTGTGTATCACAATGAAAGCGGACTATTAATGGCATCTGAACAGAATGTTGCGAATGCTCTTCAATAATTCAATCTTTTGCTGTGTTTGTGCCACAAAAATACAAAATAAATATGTGACAAAGCGTACTGGACAAATATAAGCAATGCTCAAACTCTTTGTGTTCATGTAGCTAAACTGTTCTGATGCACTGTACTGTAAATGTCTTTGCATTAACCTGATATAAATATAATATGCATCAATCATGCACAATAAGCTTTCTTCACTCCTGTCATCGCATTCAGCTCAACTAACTGAACCTTCAGTATATACACTGTTGATCTCCCAGCGGTTCCTCGTCTAGCATCTTCTCTTTGACATTGATAAATGAAACTTTCTTGCAAAATGATCTACCTGACGCTGATGCACACTCATTGTGAATGCACATCGGTGCACGATGCCGTATCACAGGTGGGGAGAGCGTAGGAGGAAACACCCGGCTCTGGGCATCTGGCATGGCAGCGAGGAGCTGCTGAGATCTGCTCCTTAAGGAGAAGAGAGGAGGGAAATAAGAAAGGCCTGACAGAGGAGGGGCAAGGGGGTAAGGTTATACAGGCTGTTACCCAGGAGCCCTGCACTGTCAGGATAATTCGGTACTTGCGCTAAGAACAAACCCCACGTTCCTCCAGGGAAGAGGACTCAAGCAACACCTGCTTAAGAAAGAGAGAGAGAGCCCGGAGGTTCGAGGGAGGGGGGGAGCGTGCAGCCGAGGCATGCTGTCAGGTCGCAGGAGGGAGGAGAGACAGCGAAAAGAGGTGAGAGAGAGAGAGAGAGAGCTCACTATTGCTGCAGTATGTAGTGTAGTTTGAATAATGTGTGCCACAGAATACCCAGAGGATTTATGGCATTTACAGCAAAGCACACTGTACACAATGCCATATATCCCATAATGCAATGCAGTTGGCTTCCATGACTATGATTAGCATACTACCACAAAACTTTAAAAAGTTACATTAAATATGAATATGAGCATTTTTAGTTTAAAGATAAGTTGGCGAATTAAATGTCACATGATACAATGATGTAACCTACAGTGAGGTACTACTGAAATATTTAAAGTTCATCATTACATAACATACTATATTTAAAAATTCAATTACAGACACTAGTCATGTTTCCATCCACCTTTTCGTATGCACATTTTGGGAAAATCTAGTTAAAATGAGCTGGATGCCAACATGGGAATACATTAAAGAGCACCTACACTCCACCATACAAATACTCTGTTTGACCCCCTTTCGCCTTCAGAACTGCCTTAATTCGACGTGGCATTGATTCAACGAGCTGCTGAAAGCATTCTTTAGAAATGTTGGCCCATATTGATAGGATAGCATCTTGCAGTTGATGGAGATTTGTGGGATGCACATCCAGGGCATGAAGCTCTCATTCCACCACATCCCAAAGATGCTCTATTGGGTTAAGATCTGGTGACTGTGGGGGTCATTTTAGTACAGTGAACTCATTGTCATGTTCAAGAAACCAATTTGAAATGATTCAAGCTTTGTGACATGGTGCATTATCCTGCTGGAAGTAGCCATCAGAGGATGGCTACATGGTGGTCTTAAAGGGATGGACATGGTCAGAAACAATCAGTGTCGGGGCTAGTTACTCAAAAAAGTAATATATTACGTATTACATATTACTCTCAAAAATAGTAATGCCTTACTTTACTTTATTACTCCCTGGAGAAAGTAACTAGTTATATTACTAGTTATATTACTAGTTACATTTTTTTCTGGACAAGAATGTTTATTTGGGCAAGCCACAGCCAAGAAAATGCTGGCTTCCTTACCCGCTACCGGACGTGGGGCACAGCGTTCGGAGAATCATTAAAGAGTGTGCACTTCACCGTCAAGTTATTTTCCTTCCGTTGAACGTAATAAAATATGACTGAATCTCCACCCGTCGAAACTAGCTTTCTGTTGCTGGGAACCTTCCTCTGAAAAAGAGCTTGCCGTTGTTGACGCTTCCATTTACCCGATCTGTCTTTGAGTGTGCCGCTGCCGCTCTGTGCTGCTGGCTGCCGGGTGTCGACCAATCGGTGATGGTAAATGATACCTAGTGACAAACTTAAACCAATCACTGTTCCATTCACGCCCTCCTCCCCTTCCCTTTTGTTCTCTGTGTTTTGTGCCTTGTGTGATGAAGGTGCTACTGGCGAATGTAACTTAAGTAACTAGCTCGGGAAAACTGTAATAATATTACCATTTTCAGACGGGTAATGCCTTACACTACTAGTTACTGAAAAAAGTAATATTATTACAGTAACTAGTTACTTTGTAACTAGTTACACCCAACACTGGAAACAATGCTCAGGTAAGCTGTGGCATTTAAACGATGCCCAATTGGCACTAAGGGTCCTAAAGTGTGCCAAGAAAAAATTCCTCACACCATTACACCACAACCACCACATCACCACCAGCCTGCACAGTGGTAACAAGGCATGATGGATCCATGTTCTCATTCTGTTTGCACCAAATTCTGACTCTAACATCTGAATGTCTCAACAGAAATCGAGACTCATCAGACCAGGTAACATTTTTCCAGTCTTCAACTGTCTAATTTTGGTGAGCTTGTGCAAATTGTAGCCTCTTTTTCCTATTTGTAGTGGAGATGAGTGGTACCCGGTGGGGTCTTCTGCTGTTGTAGCCCATCCACCTCAAGGTTGTGCGTGTTGTGGCTTCACAAATGCTTTGCCGCATACCTCGGTTGTAACGAGTGGTTATTTCAGTCAAAGTTGCTCTTCTATCAGCTTGAATCAGTCGGCCCATTCTCCTCTGACCTCTAGCATCAACAAGGCATTTTCACCCACAGGACTGCCACATACTGGATGTTTTTTCCTTTTCACACAATTCTTTGTAAACCTTACATCGTTTACTTTGGGGTTTGTACCTTTTGCATATAGTTAACATTTACACGCCAAAGAAAATGTAAAAATGTGAATCAGACAATAGGTGCTCTTTACAAAATGCACATAAAAACATATGCATTCAATTGAGTCAGATAAATTTTTTAAGAAGATACTCGCGCACACACTATGATGCAAACACAGACCAAAAATACCTTTGTGTGCACCAAAAAAGCGACTTTGCCTTGCTTTGGGGAGCAATGCAATGAAATATCCGGACTAAGCAGCAGGCCAATCTCATTGCACAGCATCTGAATGTTGTTTTGGTCATTCGGAAACATTCGAGCCAAAGTCTGAAAAAACTCCCAGAAGTGTCTGTGTTACATGGCTGTGTTCCCAATGAGCAGTCATCTGCCTCTGAAAGCGTGCTGATGCACAAGTCATTTATTATATATATGAAAGAAAGACCTACAGTACAACGGCTTTAACCATTGTAGGAAGTTACAAGTTGTTTCTGTTCTCTTTGACTTGCTAGAAACTGTGCTTTATTCACAAATGTTTTATGGGATTTTCCAATTATGCAATTTTCAATTTAACAATTTAAGATGAAAACATAGCTATTGACAACATAAAATCATACTTAGTTTTCATCCTTATACAGTAATGTCAAACTGCAGAATAAATCCTTTGAAACGTATATGCATTTGAACCCTCACAATTGGACGTAATACTCTTCATAAAACTTCAAACACAAAGCTCTGCCTCTTTAAATCCTGCCTGAGCTCAGTGAATTGGCTGGCTTCCCTCCACACGACATACTTGTGGTGTTGTTGTTTGCTTTCGCCTTCTGCCGGTTTTGTTTTGCTCAGATGAGACGAAACACACACAGATCGGTTACACAAACGCGCGGTTTCCCCTGATGACAACGCTGAAGTCTTTCTCACACACTCATTGAGCCAAGTGGCCCTTATAAGACACCAGCCGAGAGCCAGTGTGATGGCATATTTTTGGGGTTTGCTTTTGAGGCGAAGGCGCATTAAAGGGCCGCGATCGATGGAGAGCTATTTAATCTGCTCTCACAGCCTGGCTTCGCGTGCCTGTGCAATTGGGAGATCATAATGCCGTCTCTCCCCGCTCTCTGACAAGAGTCGTATCAATGTCTCGCAGCCGATTCGAAGACCCAATGAGAGTTTGGGCTGGCGGGTCATGATGTCATTCTGCCGAGGGGCTGTGATTTAGGCTGATTGAAATTCATGAAAACTGTTGTTTATACTACTGCTCAAGTCAACATATCAAAAGCTTTACTTACGGCCGTCTTTGCACATTAAACTAAAATAGGCAGAAGTATTTTAGCATCAAACAAATTACACACTTCACCACAAATATTTTATCCCTCCTGACTTTTATCCTTATTCTCTAAGAATGCTCGTAGTAAGCCGTGGTGCAGACTAGCAGTTAAACGACTCAAATGTGAACACTTATTGAAACATACTCAATAAACTTGTATTAAATCTTGTAATAAATCTGCATTATTATTTTAATTTCAAATAAAAAGCTGCAAAATATCAGGCCAATGTATCCACGAAGACAACTAAATACGCTGTATTACAGGTGCTAGGCCAGTAGATGGCGATGTTACTTTGTAAAGAAACACTATACAAATTCTGCTACAGAGAGATAAATACAAACTATCAAGATGTCAAATGGGTGATTCTCGCGAAATTAGACTTATGAGGTGTCATGAAACATTTTGATAAAAAAGTTAATGCTATTAAAATAATAAGCATACAGTTACAAACATCTCTTCATGTACTATTTTGCACATGATTTTAAATGACATCATACAAACCAATTTTGTTGTTTTTTCCACATTTAAGGGGAACATTTTCATTACTGCACGTGTCCATGACTGGATTTGGGTTCTTTGACATGGAAATATTTATAATTAAAAAATCTAAAAAATAAAAAGCTTTTTTTACAGTAAAGAAATATTTGTAAATGTAACAACAATAATCAGGAATATAAATGTGTCCAAAACCAATTTTCTTATCATCTGCAACAATTTTCAATCATTGTTTAAGCCCTCAAGGAACTAACATTTAAAAAAAATAATAATAATAAGTTGGAAGGGAAATAATTGACTGTGACACTCAAGATGGCTACCAGGTAAGCAGTTCTTATTTTTTCTCTCCAGATAAAAGTAAAGGTTTTGTTTGTCATAGTACCTAGACAACTTTTTAGTTCTCATTACCAAAACATGAGTTTGTAAATGCATATATTTAATGTTATATCATACTGCGGTAATGATAATTTTTTATAATAATAATCTAAAAAATTTAAATAATTCTAAAGGAAATATTTTTTTAAATAATCTAAAAATAATGGTTATAGTAAGTTCAGACCTTACGGAGTCGCTAAGGGGACATGGAGCAAAAATTAAATAACGTTTAGTTTAAGGGAAAGTTTCATGTGAGCACGCGAAAGTTTCACATGCGCATGCGAAAGTTTTACGTGAGCATGCAAAAGTTTCACGTGACCACATTAAACTAAACTTTTTATTTTTTACTCCAATGTCATCTTAGGGGCTCGGTAAGACCTTAACCTTATATGTGCAAAAAAAAATGGGCTTCAAGGGCTTTTTAAAAATTCTGATGCTGGACACTTTCTAAATCTGAATTTCGTGAGAATCATCCATAAGCATCGAGGAGTTTTGTTTAGACGGAATATTAGGTAGGTTTATTTCTACATATGAACGTGGACTACAAAGCACCAACATTTTGTAAACTTTGATGGATAAGTGTTAATAACTTGAGCAGCACAAACACAGTCCTGTAGGGACATATCTGTTTTGGTTATACTCATGCATGCCAATAGACTGAAATAACACATGCATGACATCACCGTTATCACAGATTCACATTTACGTAGTTTACATAGGCGTTGTTATCAAAAACATTTTTTAAAGTTTGCATTGTCAGGACCCCAAAACACCAAACCTCATTAAGTTTTACTAGGATGAAGTGTGTTATTTGTTACAAAAAGATAAGCATTAATTTGTGGCCCTTTAATGTTTAATAAGTGTCTATTAAATGACTATTAATCTCTTTCTAAATCTTTGTTTAGGATTCAAACACACCGTCAGAAGCGTCCAGAGGTGAGCGCATGCTGTTCAAAAGGGTTTAAAATAATAATTGATCATCGGATGATGTTGTGATTTATTTTGGTATTGGCTCCAGGCAGAGGAGTTCATGTGACGGTTCTGTCACATATCAGTTGGTCCTTCTTTAGAAATATATCTTCACAGATTTACAGGAGGTCGGATTAACTCTCCATCTGACAGCTCCAATTAAACTCAGATGTTACAAGCCCAAGGGCTGCCTGCGAGCATCAAATCAATTCTTAAGACCAGCATGTCACCCTCAAACCAAAATTTGCTCAACTTTACAAGAGTAAAGTTCACACCAGCCTTCGTGCTGCGGTGTGGATTAGATGATGTATGTTATTAGCAGCCGGAAGCTGCGGGCTAAAGGGTACAAAACATACCTGTGCCTGCTTCTCTCTGGGCAGGAGATGTCTAAAGTTTGCACAAATCACTTTATTTTAAGTTTATTTTGATGAACAAGTTCTGAAAACTGGTTCAGTGTTTCTTGAAATCTCAGTGTGAGATATTACAAGCTCTGTTTCAAGATTAAACTTAAACACTTGAATCTTAACAATTCAAAGGAAGATATCAATTTAGACGGATTATAGTCAACAAGTTTAAGGAGGGACTCAACTGGTCATGAAAGTTGGCTCCCCCTGTGATGTCAGAAGGGGATAATACCACCCTTTAATCTGCACTATCCAATCACAGCACTGCCATTTAGGGCAGAGATCAGATCATTTGCATTTTAAATTATCCCTCAAAACAAAAATTTTTTGCTTACACCTACAAAGTGGCAATTTTAACATGCTATAATAAATTATCCATGTGATATTTTGAGCTAGAACTTCACATACGTACTCTTGAGACACCAAAGATTTATTTTACATCTTATAAAAAGTCTTGTGAATTATCCCCTTTAAATATCTGGACAAGCTATGATCCTAATGATATTTCTGAACTCATATCTTTAATAGACTTACAATGGATAAGAACGAGGAATAAAGTACACTAGATGTACATTAGTACATCATATTCATCTTCATGTACAGTTCAGCAGTGATATTTAGAGTTTTTCAGACTCTAACAGTTCTTAAAACCAATATAAAATTATAAATCTTTACAATAAAATTTGCTTTGCAATGCATCCAAACACATTGCAATCTCTGTTTAGTAAATAATCATTTGGTATTTAATTATTATAAAATAAAAAAATGTCCTGGTTTCTGTGATTTTGGAAAAGCTTTGACAGAATTGTACATTTTTGATTTGTCACTTGCCTGCAACCATCTACTCTTGTCTACCTTCAAGGCGAGGTGTCAAATGAACCTGTTCCGGTTCAACGATTCATTGAAATGATTCAAAAGGCACCGCTTCTCTCATCTGCCCCCTGACCTCATCGCCGACGACACGCCTGATCTTACTCCACTAATTCCCCGGCTTATCTGAGCGAACAAGACCGACAAGTTCCCTCATTCCATTGCAATTTAGACCCCCTGAGAGAAGAGCGACGGATGAGGAGAGACAGACAGACAGGAGAAGAAGCAAAAGAGAGTGAGACCTCCTGGGCCAGAGATAAAGACAGACAGAAACAGTCTGACAGAGATTCTGTAGTGATGTGACACACAAAGCCGGATCTTTAGTCGATCTCTGACAGACTCAAAGTCCTGCCAGACAGACACAACTCACTGCCTCTTCATCACAGACTCGCTCTTCCTCGTGCCTGATCTTCAGACCATTAATGATTTTTATTAATACTGTAAAACTCAGTGCTAAAAGTGATATTGCTTTTCTTCACACCCCAACTTTCTAAAACCTGCCCTCTAAAGACGCACACACATGTTTGGAGACTGTGATGAGAGACGGTGCAGGATAGCAGCAGTGTGTCATCTCAATGTCATGTCAAATAACACTCATCTCAGCTTTACAATGACCTTGTATGGGTGCTACACTGTCAAAAACAAATGTACCCGAATGAATCTCGCACCTTAAAGCGTAACTAAACCCCTGTCAGAGCCTGACTTCACCCACTGTCAATATTTGAAAATGCAAGAAAAGTGGGCAGACCCCAAATGAGATAAAGGGGATGAACTGAGCTCATACCACTTTATACCCAAATATCAAAAAAGTTACTCAAATCAACGAACAGCACTAATAAATATGCAGGATATTTCATTGCATAAAATTGCGGGAAGTTGCAAAAACTGCGTTAAGGTGCAAAAACTGCAGGAAGTTGCAAAAACTGCAGTTGGGGTTTGCAGCTTTTCAATGACGTTCATGTCGCGTAATTACGTCACTTTATAACAGGTGTTGGGGTAAAGCATTACAAGTAACGCGCATTACGTAATAATATTACTTTTCTGAAGTATCGAGTAAAGTAAGACATTACTTTATAAATGTACATATTAATATTTGAGTTCATTTTTTAAAAAGTAATGCAAGTTACTTTTCAGTTTAATTAATTCAATTTAAAAATAAAATAATGTACTGAATTAAACTGAACATATTAACGTAGAATTACGCTCTGTGCGCCTGAGCAGGAACAGTTTGAGTCAGAAACGGAGATGGCAGGCCAGAGTTTGACATTTTTGCGATCATAAAAAACATCTGCAAGGCTTGAAAGAGATCAAGCCCCAGCCAAGTTAGAAAATGTAATGCAAAAGTAACTTAAAAGTACCGTAAGCATTACTTTCCATGAAAAGTAACTAAGTAACGCAATTAGTTACTTTTTTGGGGAGTAACTTAATATTGTAATGCATTACTTTTAAAAGTAACTTTCTCCAACACTGTTCATAACGTTACCATAGCAACATGGGACATGGCTGCGCTTGTGTGAAGTAAATGCAACATTTTTCAACCTTCTGCTAAGATATATATGACTTTTTGCTACAAAAATGTGGGGATTTTGAAATCATGCAAGCTCCGCATATTTTGAGCGCGGAAATCTGCAAATTATGCAGCAAAAGTGCGGTGTACTTCAAAAATGCGGCCCCACATAAATATGCAGACTTTGGCTGATTATGCATTGAATCATGCAATCGCATAATCGCGTTTTTCTGGAGCGACTGCATATATACCGAAATATAAACCATACAAGCAGAATTGGTGGTGTTTTTCAAAAACACAAATGCTAAGAATTACCACAGTGTCAGAAATGTCTGGTTTGGGCCTGTATTGTGCCTGCTTCTTTGAAGAACTGCCACTAAATGAAGAACTACAAAGGGGGGATTTTGCATTTTTTGCACATCCAAAAACGTTATTTTGAATGTAGCTGTGCACTCCAATACATGGTGCACCAGTGATGCGCGGGTCAATGTATAAACAACCCGCAACCGACCAATATTTTCAACTAACCCGGCCGCAACTCGGACCGCAAAAAATAAAAAATAAATATTGTACCCGACCTGCTCCATGGCCCGCATTTTTACAAGTAGTAATTGTTTAAAATAGTTAATTGGCATCTTTATTTCAAATGACCCGACCGACCGCGACCCGAATATCATAAAAAATATTTTTGAATTTTTTTGGACTCATAACTGCGGGTAACTGCGGGTGACTGCAGGCACCCGCTCATTTCAGATCAACCTGCCCATCAATGCGGTGCACACGGTGCGACAGGCTCTTTTTTCAGGGGGGGCGGCGCTGCAGCCAGTTCCAAAAAAAGCAACTTTTCAGAATGCCGCATCGAAAGCGCATTGTAAAGAAGAAGGGAAAGCCACCCATTCCGTGCAGTTTGAGATGCGAAATGTGAACTGCACCTACAGTAAAAGATGCAAACGCATGATATGAGTAAAATATGACAATAAGAGTCTATATGAAATGCAATTCATTATTCACTTTGAAGAACACTTGGACTTTAACACCAAGAGATTAGACTCATAAACATATCTGTTATGCAACCACAGGTGGTGCGGCTGGCAGCCTTTAGGTGAGGGGAAGTAATAAAGAAAAGGTTTTTGCCACCGCTGCTTTTTCAAACCTTTGGTGAAGCTCACCAAAATCAAATTGACCCTTTTGCAATTCTATTATCACGCACACACACAGAGAGCTCCATCTGACTCCTCTCCGGAGCTGTTTCTGCCCTTTATGAATCCTCCACCGTCCCCTCTACCTCATTCCTTTCCTGTTATCCTGTTACTCCGGTTAATTGCAAAGTGCTGTTCATCTTTCTGCCGTCTAAAAACAGGTTTCCCCGAGGATGTCCTTCAACTACCATCCAGAGGTTCTTTTAACACAGCCTCTCTGTCTTCCCTCGCGCCACCTCCATTTTTCATCCCAAGACACATTTCCAAAATTTCATGCCTTTTTGCATCGACTACTGGCTTTTAACGTACTAAAAATGGCTCTGGACGGGGACAGACGTGCCACCCACAGTCCATTAACACAATAAAATTACCTTACTGCACTTTAACTTCCAGAAGTCGTGTGCATGGATTGCTATAGGAAATTTGATAAAATTGCATTTAAATGAGGACATTCATGAGCATTTCTGTAAAAAAAAAACTAATCTTTGATCTACACCACATTTCTGATCGTTTCTTTAATTTCACATTTGGACGAATAGTATTTGATATGAAATAAGGGAGAATAAATGACGGAAAAATATAAATTTTCCTTTTAAAGTAACAAACAACCAATATTGCAGCATTTGTGGGCATCTTCATGCTTTAAATTATTCATCACGCACTGGAAATGCAGACTTGAGTCTCAACATGTCTTTGATTCTCACATATACTTTCCATCAGCATGAAAACTTTCTTTTAATCTTCTTCTCTCATTCAACTTTGAAGGCACTATTCTTGCACTATTAAAAACAGTCTTCTTAAAATAACACCGTATACAGCTTGTCAATACCTCCATACCTGTCTTCAACAGTTGCTTTTTTAGTCATGACAACATAATCTTGCCTCAGGCTGTGATTTATGAGGCTCAGCCGCAGAGATGCTCCTTTACTCTACAGAGAAACACATACAGTACACAGCGATGTGTACAGAGATTAGACAAACCTGTATATGGGTCAGAAGGAAAATCATGACATGCGAGTTGTCGTGAGATCTCTCAGTAGAGCCGCTGCACCAAAGCACTGCAGTGTCCATTTGTCACACCAGCGTGCTTGTATATGCATGCCATTGTGCATGCGCTGCAGTAAATTCATCCATGCAATAGCGCAGGAGCATGGTGCAGATCATGATAATACACTGCAGATATCATATTCTGCATGAGCAAGCTTGCCTTGTTTCCCAGTAGAAATATTCAGATATCTTTAAACTGGATAGATCTGTGTAACGCCTGGGATACACTGCACGATTTTTGGCATCATTAACTTATCACACTGTGCGGATGGAGTGTTTAAAATAGGGTACGACAAGCATGTAGACTGTACGATGTGACACCTATTGAATCGGAGACTTTGACGGCTGTGTCACATGTTAGCGCAAGTCACCAGCATGCGCTAGTGGTAAACAAATACCGATATGCAGGTTGTAGCAGCAATCATACTGTGCATTGATCATGATGAATTTCTGACACTGTCAGAAAACTATCATAGGCTATCTTTGTACGCAAAACCGGAAAACAGGTGTCTTTAAACCTCTCTTACTGTACGACATAGGACCAACGATAAAGAGCCACAATCACAGAAATCGCCACGATTGTTTCACAATGGTAATATTTCGTCTTATAATGAGTTTGATTATGTACATTTGGGAACACTTTACTTCAAGGGGTGTTCATAAGACCTTCATTATCATAATACGTGTCATGAACATGAAGGAGATTTTATGCACATTTATGACAACTGTCATTACTGTAAGTGTCATTTGTTCAATTATGTCATTTTTAATGCAAATAGGTCTTTTGACATAAACCAATACATCATAACTTGTCATAAATCTGTCATAAACATGCCATAGCAGAATAATTATCAAACTTTAGAAACTGCCTAGCTGTATGGGTTAACATTACATTAAACTGTCATGTGTTAATCCTATGTTAAATAATTTTAAATACCTTAACAAAATGCAACAGACACATCAAAAGATTATACTTAACTTCATGTATATGCACAATACATAAAAAACTGACAACTAACAGAACTTTTGAAATTTTGCTGACATTTTTGACAGTAAAACCTAACAAAACATGAATTTAATTTAATTTAATTTAATTTAATTTAATTTAATTTAATTTAATTTAATTTAATTTAATTTAATTTAATTTAATTTAATTTAATTTAATTTAATTTAATTTAATTTAATTTAATGAACTTTGCAGAAATATAGACCCGCTGCATGGCTCATGGTTTTCATTTAATTATAGGTGAATAGGTCTCTAAATGCAATAAAGGATAATTTTATCATTTTTTATTATTATTGAATGCTTGATTTTATTAGTTAAACACATGGAGGAAACTAAAAAAAACATTATGAACTGAAGAATATTCATGACATTGTTATAAAACTATTTAACAGAATATTAACACTTAATGACATTTTAATGGCAAATTATATTTGTACAACTGTAGTTGAGGTCAAGAAAAATATTCATGACGCTGTTATAAAACTATTTGATAGAGTATTAACACTTAATGACATTTTAATGACAAATTCAATTTGTATCATTGGTAAAAAGTGGTCAGTTATGTTGTCTTGGTTAATGTCAATTTGTCATGACAAGTTATGATGTATTGGTTAATGTCAAGTTGTCATAACAAAGACATCTCAAACAATGTCATCTTTGCATTAAAAATGACATAATTGAACGAATGACACTTAATGACAGTTGTCATAAACGTGGATAAAATCTTCTTCATGTTCATAGAACGTGTCATGTCATATTTATGAAGGCGTTATGTCAGTCTTATGAACACCCCCTCAAGTAAAGTGTTACCAAAGTAATTTTTTTCAGTGAATTCTCAGATTTTTGTCATATCTTTAGTTTAAGCCTAATGTATCTTTCTAAAGCAACACACTTATGTTTAAATTTTTACAAAAAATTTTTACAGATGGCAAACCATTGCACATGTCTGAGAGTCATGCTGCATTTCTCATTTTAATCCCATCAAAAGTAATGAATCAGATTCTTAATGGTGATTGTTGCAAAGAGCCATAATGATAAAATGCTTTACGAACACTAAAGTTGCATGTAAATAACTTTAGACATTTTGAAGAGGAAAGAGTCAAATTGCATGCAATTAAATTTTAATAAGGAGATAATTTCCCGTTCCTGGGGCAGTTAAATGGAAGAGGAAAGATAGAGCGATCGAGGTAATGAGAAGAAGAAAAAGAACAGTGCCGGTGATGGATTGACCCCCTAAATCAGACCGATCGCAAATCAGCAGGTCCCATTAAATTTTGATCAATCAATTTATGCTGGACGAACCTGCGGTGGTTAAATAGTGACAGTCAGAGGAGAGCGACCTCTTCGACCAATGACTGCAACACAACTGAAGATCTGAAGAGATGCGTGCATGTGTCAGTGTTAGAAAAATCATTTCCTATACACGTCATTCTGTCTCACTGAATTCATCGACTCCTGACTCTAAGACAATCATCAATTATTGAGCCAATCACTTTAAGCTTAATTATTCATGAAATCACTTTGCTTCAAGGAACAGTTCACCCAAAAATGACAATTCTGTATCCAATCATTCCCAACCCAAATGCGGATACTGTATTTCTTTACAACACAAAAGAAGAATTAAATCTACAGGATATTTTTGTGCCACATAATGATGATTTGAAGTAATTAATTTGGTCAAGTTGAAGTCACAGATTTAAGTGTTTGACAAAGTTTGACCCTACCCTAACCCACCCTAACCCTGACCGCCAACACCATTACACACAGCATGCCGATCCTGAAAAAGTCCCATTATATTGCCAGCGTGCAGTGTGTGAACACAAACACGTCCCGTAATTGATTCTGGGATCAATCCTATAAAGGGGACCAAGTTACATTGCCGTAACATTTACGGAAGTCTTCCTGTGTGAACAAAAGGCAGAAACAATGCCGTAAGGGGCGTGCTTTTAGCAGGACGCGTCCTCACAAAAGCACGCCCCTTACGGCATTGCTTCTGCCTTTTGTTCATACAGGACGATCTTTGTAAATGTAATGGCAATGTTACTTGGTCCCCTTTACGGGATCAATCCCAAAATCAATTACGTGCATGTTATTGCAACAAGCTGTTATCGTTCTGCATTAAATACAGATTAACATTATTTCACAATGAGAAATATATCAAGGAGGTCTTCACTCTCTGCGCTGAAGCTGAGATCATTCATTAGCATAACCGAACAACGCGTCATGCACTCCTTTAAGAAATTATCATAAACAAAAATGCACACAGATAATTCAATTTATTTATTTATTAGATAATGAGTAAACTTTAGGTAGCATGCCTTCACAGTTTCTTTACGGCATGTGTGAATGCACACACAGATTCTGTAAAATCATTGGCAGTGTGAATAAACCAAAATCAAACGATCCCCAACAAATCCAGGGACGCATTATCCAAGTATTTTCCGTAATCCGTGTGTGAAAAGGGTTAATGAGTACCAAATTATTGTGCAGCATGCCAAAACTGAAATCAGCTCAATGTTTGGAGCAGATCTTGGAATGCTCTCCAATCACCCTGCCATGTCAAAGCAGACAGCAGAGGCATAAGCGCCCATAGAGGCACATCTTCTCGCCCCACACGGCCATTACTCTTATTACACTGAGCCCTGGCAGAATGAGAGCACACCAGCGCGTAAAGTGGAAATGTCACGGAGGATAGCCGTGGGAGTTTTGTTCAGGCCAGAGCTTGTCCTTTCATATAGTGTGTGACGGCGAGAGACCTGCCCTCATGAATAAGACATGGAGCGTCTGGGCCGCAGGGACCCGCGCTGTCCATTTGCCATTTGCACGCTTGGCCAAAGCCAAGCAAGAGGTGAAGGGGGAACAGAAGTCAATACAGAGCGCCTGAGGAATTCAGGGAGGGTGCCACAGGGAGACAGTGACTCTGAATGAAGGGTTTGATCAAATAGTCTCGAGTCTAAACATTAACTGGAAAACGTTTATGGTTCTGAATCAAAGTTCACTGTGAGGATTCACTAATTCTTCAGTAGGCGGTCAAAACTGGGCCATACTTAATAAAAATTCATGGTCCAGGAAATTAAGGGTTCCAGCGGTACCGTAAAACTGAAAATGTCAATGAATGTTAAACTTGTGAAGCCTGCAAGAGTCATGAAAAGTAAATCAAATCTTAGAAATTTCTATAATAAGTTTGTAGTGTTGCTCAGCTCTGGAATATTTGATCAGGCCTTGCAGAGATTTGCTCTGCTGTCACTTCACATTTATATCATCATGAAATATAACATCATGAAATATACTCAGAAAATAATTCAATTGCTTTGTGAAATGCACTATATGAATAAACACAAATTGTATAAAATTAATTAAAAAAATTTTAAGTACAAACTCTTCAATTTTAGTGCTTTTTAAAAAAAAATATTGGTCCCCTTACAAGTCAAAAATCGTGAGCGACCTCGTGATTGTAATCTGAACATTGCTGTTAATGTATTTATTAAGACTGACATGACACCTTCATAATCATGACAAGACATGTGTCATGACATGAAGGAGATTTTAAGTGTCATTTGTTCAATTATGTCATTTTAATGCAAAGATGACATTGTTTGAGATGTCTTTGTTATGACAACTTGACATAAACAAATACGGCATAAATCTGTCATAAACATAACATAACGAAATTATTATCAAACTTAAGAAATGACCTAGCTTTATGGGTTAACATTACATTAAACTTGCATTTAAATCTCATTAAGTGTTAATACTCCGTCATATAGTTTTAAAACAGCATCATGAATATTTTTCTTGACCTCAACTATAGTGGTACAAACACCCTGAAGAAAATGATTTGTAATGACAAATTATATTTTTTTACCATTGCAGTTGAGGTCAAGAAAAATATGGCTGTGTTCTTCCAATCATGTTGGGTATTTTAGTTACCAATACAATATATTATAATGCAACAATTATCGAGAATACAATAAAAGTTATATTATAGTTTCATTTTGCAATCTGAAGCCACATCAGCTCACATAAGGTTATTTAAAAAACTCAACTTCTGTTATAAATTTACTTTGTAGCAAAAACATGGTTCTAATCCCACTATTTCTCCTGTTTTGATGGTGTGCTAAGCTAGCATGCTAGCTAAGCTATTGTGCACATGCAGTCAATAGTATTGATCTGGAGATATAAAACATAGGTTTTAGCAATGATTTTGAATGGTAAAGCTAATTGAAATGTTTCTTTTTGTAAGAAAGGCATTTGACACAAAGTCAAAGAAGGTGAAGTAAAACATTGAATAAAAATTAGGGATTAAAACACTGTTAATAGATTTTTGTTAGTAATTATAATAATTTATAATAATTTTGCTTTAGTGTATTTCTAGATTTATTTATTATTAATGTGTTTATTATTATCCAATTTTAATTATGTTATCATATAAATATATATATATATATTTATATATATATATATATATATATATATATATATATATATATATATATATCAAAAGTATTTTGAAAAGTTAGTAGAAAAGTATTTTTAAGCCCTTCATAACTAATTATTTTAGTATCACAAAACAATAATTCTGTCTTTACAATAAACATCCAAGTGTCTGCTTTTAAATGAGACCAAACTTATGTTTTTAGAGCAAAGGCCTCATTAACTGTATCTATTTTAGTTTTTTAAGTTTTCCAGTAAAAGCCGAAGAGGTTAAAGAGTCGAGATAATGGAAAAACACAAAGTATTTACATTTCGGCAAATTTCCACTATGCTATAAAATGGGTTAAAAAAAACTAATTACAGAGACACAATGAAAGTTAAAAACTACAATAATTGATTTTAAACAAAAGTCCTCCTGAAGGCAAAAAAACATCCTTTATTTGAATAATAGCTCATATACGGAGAGTAAAACAGAATAATAATCAGCCAACAAACAGCAGAAACAGAAGAGAAAGAGCACAAACAAGTTCTCCCGGTGTTTTTTGTCTTCTCGCTCTGTGCTTGGATATCGATGTCTCGTAATGATTTGGAGTAATGGGTGATATCTTACAGTCACAGCATTTAAGAATTCAATACTGAGGAAAAAAACAAAGAAAATTGCATAGAGATGAGTCCGCCGCGTGCAGAACATAAGAGGACAAAATTATAAAAAGTTATTTGAGCGTTTCTGCTCAGCCTGACAGTGAAGAATTGCTTAAAGATCGCGTGAAGGCCGATACCGCCGTGGGAGGTCATGCTAACATTGATCCGTCTATCTGCGCTTTTCTGAATCTCTTCTTGTCATCCTTTCTGTCAGAAGATGCCAGAGGAAATCAATAGAAAACAGATAGCAAATAAGTTGTTCTTGAAACGCAACCGAGTGAACTTTTACTTCAAAAGCAACTTTTGAAATGAGATGGAGGGCTGCTGCAAACTTTGATGTTGAGAATGAGTATCATTAGATTGGGGTTAGGAGTCAGAGACAGGGCGCGGATGGGATTAGAGGTCAAAAAACAGTATCGATACAATGTCACAAATGAAGGGATCCTGTTTTCAAAAGCCTTTAGTGTTTAGTGGGAGGTAAGAAGTTAATCTCAGCCTCTCAAGATGTTCACACAGACCTTTCACTCACTGTCTGATGCATATTGACCTGCAAGAAAATGGCAAGAACTGCCAGAAACGTTTGGGAATTTGAGTGCATTTTTGGACGACCAGTCACAAAGTCCAATCACAAAGTGTTTTTTCCAGATATTTTCCAATGTTCTGTATAACCATGTGAAAACTGGCGTGTCATATTTTAACTCATATTTTAAAGCAAAAATGTTGGTTAGTGTATTCACATGCCAGTCAGATGGTCTTCTCCAATCTAAGTGGGCAGTTTGTGGCCAAAATAAACAGCAATGTAGACCCCTTAACCTATAAGATATTAAGAGAAAGCCAAGACTCCAACACAATGATATTTCTTCAGTAAAGATGACAGGATCATAATGTGAAGTTGCATTTCTTCACAAAAACCTTCTGAAACATGATTTCACTCATATCTGTTGCATCTTCGTGATTGACGTCTCCCATGACTCAAACCCACAGGCAATGAAACGCTTTCAGAGAGACTTTCAATTAAGAATGTGATGAAGCGGAGAAAAGTCAGAGGAAGTTGAATTTTACCCTAAAGGCAGCCGAACGCATTCAACAAAGCAAGATCCATCAACACAAAGCCAAACAAACAGGTACAGAGGCAAACACACACAGCTACCCTGTAAGAAAATAATGGCAGTACGGTCTACTCAAAAGATGGATGGTGTTGAGGTTGATGTTTGGCTAAAATTAATGTTTCATGTCATAAATTGATCACCTACTGAGCCCTACTGACATTTGTTGGTAATAACGTTTTTTTTTAGACTATAAGAAGGTAAAGAAATTGAGGAGCTCAGATGCAAAAGCCGCTAAAGGCCACCTCCATCAAAAATGAGATAATGATATTAACCGAATATAAGATGACCAAATATAAGATGACCCTGATTATAAGATGACCCCACTTTTCAAAGTGAACCTTTTGGGAAAATGCTTTTATAAAGAAAATGGTTGAATTTTTGACATAAGTCAAAGGGGACAAGATTGGTTCCCCGCATTCTTTAAAGGGAACATATCATGAAAATCTGACTTTTTCCATGTTTAAGTGCTATAATTGGGTCCCCAGTGCTTCTATCAACCTAGAAAATGTGAAAAAGATCAACCCAGTAAGTTAACTTAGTTTTGGTAAGCCATTCTTTGCAAGCATGTGAAAAATAAGTCTCTGAAATCTGGCTCCCCTTGTGATGTCAGAAGGGGATAATACCGCCCCTTAATCTGCACTATCCAACCACAGCACTGCCATTTAGTGCAGAGTTAACTCGTTTGCATTTAAAAGGCACATTTTTGCTCACACCTACAAAGTGGCAATTTTAACATGCTATAATAAATTATCTATATGGTATTTAAACTAAAACTTCACATACGTACTCAGAAGGCCCACGTACACCAAAAGTCTGCCTTACTGTAAATGACTGTAGTTTTACTTACTTACTTACCTACTTACTTTATTAAAAAACATTTTTTTTAGAAGAACAATGTTGTCTTATATTTGGGACAATGTGGTGTATGTTCATCAAAAACTTTCCACTTAATCCCGGCCTCAGCACTTTAAAAATGGCTGGGTCTTTTTTAACCCATTATGGGTAAAAATTGGACAGAATACATGCTGGGTTAAAATGACCCAATGTTGGGTTGTTGTTATGCAACCATGGGTTATTATAACACTGCAGTTAGAATAAAATAACCCAGCATTGGGTCAATTTTAACCCAAGGTTGTGTTTTGTCCAATATTTACCCAACATGGCTTAAAAATAACCCAGCCACTTTTGGAGTGAGACTGAATGAATTAACCACAAAACGCAGTGTTTTACATTTAAACTTGGGTCCATGTGAATGCTTGGACCTGAATACAACCTACATGTGGCAGTTACATGGATCACAGCGCCCCCTAATGTCTGGTTCATTTTCTTGTTTTTTACATTCTGACTTTATCATTTGCAATGTTTCTAGTTGCACCTGTTGTGATTTTGTAACTTTCTTGTACAAAGAAGTAGATTTTTTCCCAAAAAAGCTTGCATGCACTTATGTTGGGTTCACACCAGATGTGTTTGAGGCGTCAAATTCGCGTCTCACACACGTATTTGGACGCTTGAACATTTTGAGTCTACTCGCTTCATTCTCACATGAAATTCTAGCTATCGAGACATTCACGCGGGAATTTGCGTCATGGGAGGTGCTTTTGCGACTCCGCTCGCTTCCTGTGATCGCGTCAATACTAGAGCAAGTTCCGGATTGGTTAACGCCGCACGTTTTTCCGCCAAAGTTCAAGTTTTTCAACTTGCGCGTTTCCCGCGGCAACGGTCAACTAGACGCGTGAATGAGACAGAATCGTGTTTACCATGTTGTGCTTAACGCCTCATCAACGCGTCTTTACATTGACTTAACATTGAAATCACTCGCGCTCGACGCCTCTACCGCGGCTGGTGTGAACGCAGCATAAGAGAGTTAAAAACCTGAATGGTCCTAGAAAGAAGTTAAAGTGGACAATATCGTTTTTGAGATGCATTATTTCAACAAATCTTTACAAAATTGGGTGTAATAGATTCTAATTAAGTAATTTCTATAGTTGGCATTTCAAACATTAATTACCAACATAAAATAATCTGCACACTATTTCGTCTTTTATGCTACCTCAATTAAAATTCATGAACAGAACTGGCATTTTAAAAGCCATCTCAATTCAATTCTAAATGGCACACGATCCTATAGTTCACCTTATACACGACTGACACCCTGAGCACTACCAAACAAGGGAACAAACTGGCCTCAATGAGTTAAAGATTAACAAGCTTCGGAGAAACCGGTGGAGAGCTTTACTAATTAAAACCGAGTACAAGAGCTCAGAAGACACCTGGGGGATGAGACATGAGGGAGAGATGTGCCGACAGCTCCAGGAAGACAGAGGAAAAGGGCTGGTGAGATGATTGTAATTGTGTTGGGGAACAGAATAGGAAAAGCATGAAGTGAAGAGCGACACGGAGTGAGAGAATCAGTGAAGACACCACGGGGGTCCGGGATTCGGCTGGTTCGGTAATTGGAGGTGATGGCGGCGGGGCTGCTTTGTGTCGAGAGTGTCGGAAATGAAGGGGGAGGCGATCGTTGAGAGTTTACAGAGGTGGCACCCAATGCTGGTGTTGGTAATTGGTTGGCAGGCGGTTGGCAAGAGGAGAACAGACTTAATAACTTATCGGATGTGTTCAGTTCTGCAGATTCTCGGAAGGGAACACCCCGGAGGAAATGTTAATGCTTAAGAGGTTGCTCACTAATGGCTCAGGAGACATAATAAAGTCAGTAGTTATGGTACATTCACGTTTTAATTTTTCTCAGGTATTTTTACTAAAGATCCTTATGAGAAAATGAAATAAATACAAATAAGGCAAATAAGTAACAAGAAAAAAATAAAACTTATTCTTAATTCTTAAAAGCAATTCCAACATTATAATAATTCCAACCATAATACTGTGTAACTGGAACCTGATGTACACAATCGTGGACAATTACACTATATAATATTTTATTTATATTATATATATTTTGGTTCTTCCTAACCCAGAAATGCAAACCAAACCAAAGCTCGGGTCTTAGAAGGTAAAAAAAAAAACTTTAACAGAGACCTTGCACTGGAACTAAAGCCA
Source organism: Paramisgurnus dabryanus (assembly GCF_030506205.2). Lineage (NCBI taxonomy): Eukaryota > Metazoa > Chordata > Actinopteri > Cypriniformes > Cobitidae > Paramisgurnus > Paramisgurnus dabryanus. The sequence goes on from NC_133349.1 coordinate 2,540,866, forward strand.
CTTAATATTGACATCATTACCGTTAAATTGGCATCGGTGAGAAGAACCTTCTGTATCACCTTTTTAAGAGTGCACTTGGCAAACAATTCGCTTTGGTTAAATTTGACAAGTAGTGTTTGAAATCATAAGGCCCCCACCCGCAGGAATGCGAACACAAGGTGCGACGCAAGTGTTTTTGCTAGTTTCAGCCTGACACGGTTATTATTTTTACGTCAATGCCATGTTATTTAAATAGCGAATGCTGGTATGAAAACAAAGTGTGTTCAGATGCATTGTTAGAGCGTTGCTATTTTGAAACAACATTTTTTTGTTATTTAAAGCGCGCGTCAGTAAAAATCTTCCAAAAGTGACGACAGCACGCGTACACATCAACACGCAGCAGCAAATATAAGTGCAAATTTTGTTTTGATTTTTTTGTGTTTTTAAACGCAGATTTTTTGTATATGATGACTTTATATCTTTGGATATGGTGAGATGAAAACCATTGTATTATTTTTCAAAACACTCACAGCAATGTCCCAGTGCTAAAACGGCTCTCAACACATTTGTAAATTCTTTATCTCCTGTTTGTTACAGATATAAAGTATTTTTACTTATGCAAATCTTTTTTTTTTTGCATATTTGTAAATTATTCTTGTAAAAACCTTTACAGTTATCAACAACATTCTTTTTCAGCTTATTTGACTTATTACTCCATGAATGAAATAATGAGTTTTAAAGAGAACCAAAGCCTTAAAGGTGCAGTGTGTAATTTTTAGAAGGATCTCTTGACAGAAATGCAATATAATATACATAATTATATCATCAGTGGTGTATAAAGACATTTTATAATGAACCGTTATGTGTTTATTACCTTAGAATGAGAAGTTTTTATATAAATACACAGAGGGTCCCCGCTACATGGAAGTCACCGTTTTGTGCCACCATGTTTCTACAGAAGCACTTAATGGACAAACTTTTTTACTAAGTTGTCTCCGATGACATGTTTGTCCGGTGGCGGCTACCGTAGCTTCTCTATGTGATTAAAAAATGAGGGGTAAGCAGTGGACTGAGCCATTGGTTGCAATTCACCAGCACCTCACCACTAGATGCGGCAAAAATTTACACACTGCACATTTAATTACACGATTAACCATTTTATTGCATAAAACAACAATTTTTTTAACACCAATCTTAAACTGGTGGTCTTCTTCCACTTACAAACTCCGCCATGTAAATAGGGAATCGGCATGGCACGAGCGCAACTGGCTTTTAACGGGAATGGGAGACGATACTCTCATTGGTTGATTGCACATTACGCCTAAAACACACCCATTACTCATTACGAGAATATGAAGAACTCTTTTGGACCATGCGCACAAACTATTTTTCCTGTTGTTAAACAAGCAAAAGGGGATTTCGGACACACCTTAAGTGCACTTGCGCCATGCGCTTTAGACCGTAATATAGGGCCTTAAGTAAAATATTGAGGTCTTCTCAATTCTTATCAATATGGAAATGCAAAAAGCATGACTCATAAGCAAAATGAAAGATCAAGAACTATGCTATGCTATGATTTTGTGGCAATGTTTGCTATCTGATCAGAATAACTGATTGAGTAAAACAACGCAGACACCATGTGCAAATAAGCAGCAGACACAATTCACTCGTACTAAATTCCCTCCATAATATTTCACGACAGTCTTGTAGCGTGCACCACGGCCATAATCTCATTGTCGTCGAAGAGAAATAACTCAGACGTAAGTGATTACATGTGATTTTTTCCAACAAGAAGAGGCTAAATAAGATATCGGATTTACTCAATTCCGCAGAATCTCCAGGAAGCAAGAGTGGAGACGGTGAATCTGCAGAATTGGAGCTTTCAGGGGGAAAGAGAGATAAATAGATTGAATAGATGTCGGCTCAGAGTTCTCAAGATCGAGAGGCGCAGAAGTGGAAAGAATGATATTGGACTTTGGAAAAGGAGAAGTGGAGAGGTACAAAAGACAGAGGAAAAGCTGTAATGAGACATGAAGAGCTACAGGATGTAAGGGCGCCAAAAGAGGACAACAGCAAATAGGAAACGTGTGTGAAGCATTGAGTCATAAGGGATTAGAAGAGATGCAGCGGCGGAGAAAAAAGAAAGCAAAGCTCAATTAAAGGAACTGGGTCATGAGGAGAGCTTTTGAAATCTTGAGCTCTGTGCAATAGTTCTTATGTAAGACCAAAGGCCTAATGTAGACCCTGGTGTATTGTTGGCCATGTTGAGTTCATATCAAGTCTGTAACAGACAATGGCCTCATCCATGGCACGCTTAATGTTGAACATTTTTGCTTAGAAGATATAGATTTTATAAGTATGTGTGTTGCCTGGGAATCAAACCCAAAACGTTTGCACCACTAATGCAAGGTTTTACCAACTGAGCTACAGGAACACAAAATTAAGATAAAGATTGTTAGTGCACATATAAAGTCAAGAGATGTGTAGTTTATCAGACTAAAGGGCGAATTATCCCATGTAGGACCTATGCGTAGGCTGTGCATAGCCTGACACGCACCAATGCGTCAATTCCACGCTGTGATAGGTCTCCTAGAACTCCTCCCATCAGATGAAAAAAGTGTGTTGCGTTTCCTCATACGCATTTTCAATTGGAATGATTTTAGCATGTGTGATTTATTGTGGGCACGGATCAGGTAACGGGCCAAATAGAAACGGGTCTGGGCGGGTGCGGATTTGATATTATCATTGGTGACGGCTCGGATCTGGTGCTGATGAACTTTGCAGGTACTGTACAGGCAGGGGTGGATCTCCAAAAATAGACCCGTGCAGAACTCTGATCCATGTGTATGTCGACGCTAACAATAACGCAGAAGTTTTTCTGGTCGTAACTGTCAATATGATCTACAAACATTTGACAAGCACAGTGTCTAAATACTAAAACATTTTATAAACCCTTTACTTGTGCTGTCTTTCTTTAAATAAAACTAACAGTTAAATGTGTATTTTTAATTATCCCTGTTTTCTAAATGTACAGTACATTTATTGCATTTGGCAGATACTTTTATCTAAAGTGCATTTAAGGTTTACAGTTGTTTTAGCTTTATGTTTCTTCCCTGGGGTCAAACCCAAGATCTTTGCGTTGCAATGCTCTACCAGTTAAGCTACAAGAACAATATCTAATGTAATAGGCATTCATACATTTTTTACAGTAGTTTAAGTGTACTTCATTGAGCCCCAGTATTGCTGTTGTGTGGTAAATCTTTAAAAGTGTTCCCAGACCAGAAAACATCTTATTTAGAGCTTTAATGATAAAGTCTTGTGGACAGCCATTGTTGCAATCTCAACCCCATCTTCCTCCTCACATTCTCCTCACCTCCTGAACCGTCTGATGATAAACGTAAACACACAAACCCATCGGGATTCAGCTCGAGCTATGATGACACTTTAAAGTGTGACACATTAAAGATGCGTGTACGTTTTGCTTAAATTCAAAGTGTTTTTTATCTCATGTGTTTGGGGAAAACCCTTGATATGTCAATCAAGTTCATTGGGAGGCGCACTGGGGTGTTGGGATAGAGTCGATGGGGAAATAAGGTGGAAGTGAATATGCGAGAGGTTTCTGATGTCTGAAGCTCATTCGCTACCCCCTTCTGAGACATGGGAATCAGGAATTAATGGGTCGGAAAAGAAGAAAGGAGAAAAATTTTGTCAGGAATTGCAAACATAAAAAAACAGTACAGAACTTGAAACTTAATTAATTGTTCAAAGAGTTTGGGCCCTGATATAGACAATACAATATTCGGGATTTCATCAACATTTAAACAGTTTAAGTTTAAAGTTAAAAAAAAAAATTGATATAAACTTTAGACTTTTCTTTGTGGGGGATCATTGCATTAGCAGCTCAAAAAGTCATGGGTTCGAACCCAAGGAACACACATACTGATAAAAAAATTTATAGCTCGTGAGTAGCTTTGGATAAAAGTGTTTGCCAAATGCATAAATGTAAATGGGTCACATGGTGTGACAGCTAACATTTTAGGAAAAAACCTAAAATAACATTATTACAAATAACCTGAGAGAGTTTTGTCTTTTATTCAAAAAAAAAAAAAAAATTTGTTGCTACGCATTGCTCTGAAAAAGAACAAAAGTATGGCAATTCTTGCATTATATTTTGAGTCGTCTATACGGTAACTTGTGTGACAGCATGAGACCAGTGGCGTATGATCTAAAGATGTCATATTTCATATCTTGCGTTTCTGAGAACAAAGAAAGCTACAGGCGTTTGAAACAACATGTGGGTGAGTGAATGACGACAGATTTTCATTTTTTTGGGATATATTTCTTTTCCCACACAGCCTTGAAATAACAGACACAAACCAATCCCAGTGTGACTGCTTATCACTGTGTATCAGCTCTTAACCAGACCTACAGTAAGTGTTCCCGGACTCATGGACACAAGAAACGCCCCCAGCAGAAACTCACTGTCAGCGTCAGGAAACATTTAGGCCCACTTAACGCACCTTTGCTGCACCTGGCCTGTAGTCGAGTCATCACATTAATGCATTATCTCCCTAAGTGCACGGATCATGAATAAGATATATTTTTATCTTTAGAGAAAGTACTTTAGGTTGCATGTATCAGTAGCTCCGTTTCCATTACCCTTTAAATTGACATTGCAGATTGAAAATATGGCTAATGGAAACACGTCAATTTTGCAAAAAGTCCCATATATTGCAAAAAAGTTTTTTCGCTCGCATGAGGTGTTTTTTAGGCAATTCGGAAAATCTCTATTTTTTTGCAAAACTGCAATAGAAACAGTTTATTCACATTTTCAGGTCACTTGATGCAAGTAAGTCACATAATTATTATTTGAAGATGACGCTGTATAAACTGAAACCTCCTAGAAACACCTCAATACGTGTCTGCTCGCAAGTATAAGACCTTTTCCTTGTCAGTATTGTGTGGATAAAACTCCTACATCTCTTTTGATTTAAAATAATGTACTATTACCTCCAAAAAAAAAAAAAACTTTACGTTGCCGCTCCTAAGTATGCCCTAAGGGGCTTTCCTTGGCATTAATGTTTGGATAATACTCTTATGTCTCCTTCGGTTAAAAATAATGCTTTAGTGCCGTAGATGTGATATTAGCAAACCTACCAACATCAGTAGACGTGATGTTTGGAATGACTTAAAGCGAAAGGGAAAACGACGTTTTAGTTGCATATCATCTGCTTATGGAAACGCCATTATTTTGCAATAGTCTTTGGTCGACATTTAGAAATTAATGCAAACGTTTTTGCAAATCTGTAATGGAAACGCAGCTTACGTCTTCATTGACAGTATACTGTACTTTACAGCAATACTTCTCAGCTCCTGGGAGCCGCGGCACACTTTGTACGTCCCTTTTTATTCAACACCCTGATTCAGATCATGAGCTTATTAGCAGAAAGCTCCACAGACTGAGTTTGTCTGATTATGGAGAAATAATGTAAATGTGCAGTGCTATTGGTCTCCAAGACTCAATGATGTCATCTGTGTTTTAAAGCAAACATCGACTGTAATCTACAGTACGTAATGTCTGACAATTCATTCAATTCATGAAGGATGATTGAAATCCTGCCCTAATTTTTGTTGTGATTACTGTTGACCTAAACTCCTGCCTCTTGCATAACTCTTGCTTGGGGGTTTACATAACCAGAAAAAAATGTAGTTATTCAGAAATGTTCTGCTCTTGTGTATCTCTGGCTGTTTAATTGAGTATAAAGTGAATGTTTCTGAGTGAATGAAAGACACAAATATAATCATTAGCATTCAGTGAATAAAGAGATCTGAAATGAATGAAAGCTTAAAGGAACAAGCCGACTATTTGGGATTTTAGCTTATTCATCGTATCCCCCAGAGTTAGATAAGTCCATACATACATTTTTCATCTCTGTGAGTGCCGTAAATCTGTCTGACACACCCACCGCTAGCCTAGCTTAGCACTTGAAGTAAATGGCTCCAGCTAGCATACTGCTCCCAATAAGTGACACAATAACTGCAACATTTTCCTATTTATATGTTGTGATTTGTATAGTCACAGCGTGTACAAATAACAAGGTCATATGAGACGCAGTCATCCCCTACTGAAAAATCCACTTAAACCAGCATAAGCTGGTGAGCTGATTTTAGCTGGTCTCCCAGCTTGGTTTTAGCTGGTATTGCTGGTGTAGCAAGCTGGTCAAGCTGTGTTTTGGTCACTTTTTAAGCTGGTCTAGCTGGACTTAGCTGGTCAGGCTGGAAGACCAGCTGACCCACCAGTTTGACCAGATTTGCTAGGCGGGGAGGACCAGCTTAAACCAGCTACTGCCACTTTAAACCAGCTAAAACCAGCTACCAGTCTTAGCTGGATTTTTCAGTAGGGTCTTTTAACCGTATACATACTGGGAACTATATTCTCAGAAGGCGAAGCACCAGAGAAGCCCCGTGGTGAGGAGCAGAGAGTTGGCTCAGAGCTGCGCCAATCACTTTGCCCCAAGTAGCAGTGCTCACCTTCTGAGAATATAGTTCCCAGTATGTATACGGTTAAAAAATGGCAGTATGCTAGCTAGAGCCATTTACTTCAAGTCTTTGTGCTAAGCTAGGCTAGCGGTGGGTGTGTCAGACAGAGTTACAGGATGCACGGAGATGAAAAGGCGTGTTCCGTTAACTCTGATTATGACAAGAAACATTTGTGAGTTTAATTTGAGATCTCAAATATGTAGAAGCACTCGTGAAATTACAAGGAGATGCATTTGAGAAAATTGGAGATCTAAGCAAAAATCTCTATCATCTCACTGCTGTTTAAAAGGAACAACTGAGGTATAGTTGAGATTTGTGATCTGTCATTCCTGTTGGAGAGAATCTCAAACAGTAACACTAACTCTTCTCAGAGCAGGGGGTAAATGTGATAAAACCAACATACGCTTGTGTTTGTGAACCTTCGACCTGCAAGAAGCCCGGAAGCTGTTTACAAAAGAAATAAATGTTTACGCACCAATCGGCATCCTGCGGCGGAGCTGCACAAACACAGAGGCGGGGTAGGAACTTTAACGACTGCCTGTCCACACCTGCTCATGGCCACACCCCCCTTATTATCCAAACCATCCGCTAAAGACCTCTCACACGCTTCCTGTCAGATTCAACCTCTCGGTACCAGAAGCCGATGCTTGTTGCCATGGCAACAGCCTGAGCGGGAGGGGGAAAATCTGCCGCATTGCCGGAGTTGAGCGTCGGGCGTGTGTGTACGTATGCCTGCGCATCTGCACGCTTACGTGTGCATCACAAAGTCACAGTGTGATGACTGGGCCATGTTTTTTGATGTGTCTTGTTTAATGCATACATCACATGCAGTGTGCTTTCATAGGGAGACCCTTTAAAACAAACACAGAACAGGCACAGGAACGCTGTGGGTATGAAAAAGGTACCAACAATAAACATCATACATATGTCAGTACTCATCTGTCATGTTTAAAAGGCCTTAGAGAGATCTGGGTACATGTATACAGTATTTATGTGCTGTGATACGACAGGTGTTATACTGACTCAACTACATTTATATTCTGCAGATCCATTTGAGAAATGCTGAAGTCATTCACTGTTAATGTTGTGATGAGCATGAATTATTAAGTTTAAACACAACCTGCAGGTCTCACCGGTTCTCTAACAGGAACCCTGGAACGCTGCATTAAAAATCATTGCATTCTAGGTACTTTCCTCTGCTTTTGAATGGTCAATCTACCATCTGCTTGTGCGGGTACATGAGCGCTTCCAGATGGTCAAAGTTTGGCCTATCGTTGCCGCTGGGCCCGTGCGGCGATGAGACGGCACCGAACGAGGACATCAGAACTGAGCGCTGGGATATTTTCATTCAGCCCAGGCCGATCCGCTTCTCTATTGATCTCATCGTATCATCAGGCACGATTCCTGGAAGATTCAATTTCCAGCACATCAACATCACGGCCGGAGCACTTTGATCCAGACACAGCACAACACAATTGATCTCAAACTCGCCAACGTTCACCTCAGTACACACAATGTTGCTACAATGAAAGTTCGTATTGTGACAGTGAGCCAGCATGGACTCTATCTAAGCTGTAGCACACGCTGGAGAAATAAAGAAATGGCCGACTGCTATTGCAAATGGCGTAAATATGAAAATCTGTAGAGCTGTGTTGTCACTAAAATACACATTGTAATACATGTGACCATTCAGTAGCGGTAAAACAATAAGACTATCTTAAGTTTCAGATTTAATATAATCATAAAAAAGAAATAATTTTTTAAAATCAAGTTTTTTTATACTTTAATTCTAAGTCCCAATAAACTCACCTTAAAAGTTTTTCCATTTGACAGTAATTTCTTAATGCCTTAAAATAGCTAAATGTAACTCTTGCCTCATTTAGTATACAAGAATCTATAAATATGTCAATAAGTCCCCACCTCTACTGAATCACACCAGCTCAGACCATAGATATATTTGTATTAGAGATACATGAACCTTTTCGGGACACGACTTCCGGTTCGATGCACATGTGAACAAGCTGCTAAAGCGAAAGCGTGTCATTGCACTGCGCTACTTTTCCATTGCTTTTCTATGTAAACACGCGCTAGACAAACGTGTTTGAGCGTAATGCAAGCATCAAGATAAGAAAAAATTAAACTTTTGCAGGCAGCGGATTATCAATAGCTAGCTTTCCATCACCCCGATTTTATGCTCATTTTCAAGTATCGCATAAGAAACGAGTGATGGAAACGGCAAATTTGGAATAAAAATCCCTTAATTCGCAAAAAAGTTTTTGCGCTTGCTTGATGTGGTTTTTCACCTATGCGAAAAAAAGTAAATGTGAATAATGGCAGATGGAAACACATTTGACGAATAAATTCTGATGTAGCGAACATCAAACCCACGTGACTGATTGTCTAGGTGTATCAGCTGACGTTGTTTTCACCATATATGGGACTTGACGTCATCGTAATGCCCTTGCTGTTAGTGCCTGCATCAAAAACTCTGCATTCCTTCTTTTGTGCACAGCATTCAATTTGGCAATTACAAACTGCACTGCTAATAAATGTATAACTTGCCCACTCTTAACTAAATGCAGTCCTATATATTTCCTAAGAGTGCCTTGTTTTATTTGGTTATCATGTAACCAATACCATTGGCATTTGCTCAAACAACTTGATGGAAACGCACCGAATTCGCATTTGTTTGTTTTTCTTATTTTGCAAATTTTTAAAAGATTCACTTCATGTTAGGATGGAAACCCCACTAATGTCAGATCCAGAACACTGAACCAATCAGGAAACTTTGGAGGGGGACAAACATTTCAAGGTTTTGTTTACAGAAGCAGCAAATATATTTGTTTTTATTTATTTATTTAAACCATCAAGTGTTCAAAATCTGTTTAAAATAATTTAATTGTTTATACTATATGTAAACTGTTGATGTTTATAAATGTTGATGTTTACATATGGTCATAATAAAAAAAACTTAATTTATAGTAAGCAAAGTAATTTTATGTTTGCATTTTTTCCCCCAACTGTACAGAAACTGAACCGTAAATTGAATGTACCGTTACACCCCTATTATGTACATAGATGCCACATCTGGCAGTTCTGGACACATAGCTTATGGTTTCACAGTGCATACTATTTTTTGCGCTGATGTTCATAGGAGCATTCACATTGCACGGATGAGCATCAGACACTGCAAAAAATGATTTTCAAGAAAAAATTTTTATGTATTTTTGTCTTGTTTTCAGTAAAAATATCTAAAAATTCTTCAATTAAGATGCTTTTTCTTGATGAGCAAAAGGACCCAAGAAAATAAGTCTAGTTTCTAGACCAAAAATATCAAATATAAGTAATTTTGTGCATAAAACAAGCAAAAAAAAATCTGCCAATGGGGTAAGCAAAAAATCTTGAACATTTTTCTTAAACACTAAAAACAAAAAAAATTCATATTATTTTCTTGGGTCATTTTGCTCATCAAGAAAAAGCATCTTCATTTAAGAATTTTTAGATATTTGTGTACCAGTACACCCCTAAACTTACTGAAAACAAGACAAAAATACGAAGAAATTTTTTTCTTGGAAATACTTTTTGCAGTGCAGAAGCAGAACTGAAGCGATCGGTTCAGCGCAACATCCATATCTACGGCTCGTGCCTGATCCACTTGTTCAAAAGTGTTGGCGTGATTGGTTAAATGTGTGATTTTGAATTTTGAAGAGATTTTGATCATTGCTGGGTCACTTTATTTATGCTAGGAGCTGTTCTGCCATCTCCCCAAACAAAGTCCCACCCAATAATCCGTCTGTTTTTTCTCTCTGAAATCTCATGACAAACACATTACAGATACGACTGACACCATCCTCCAACCATTTCTCAATTCTTTTCTTCTCTCTCGCCTTCTACTCTTAATTACCGAGGCAATCATATTTACAGATTCCCCTCTGCCTGTTTATTCTTCCCGCTGATGTCTGAACGCTGAAACTGTGATCATTTATTTGTCTCCCTTTCTTCCTTAAAATAAATAAAAAAATAATAATAAACTGCTAGACGGATTTCATTTGGAATTTAATTGAGTAGGTCAGTGGCTTTGGGAAACATTATTAACCATGAAATAAACAAAAGGAAGTCGGTATCTGCAACAGGACAGGAGCTGAATGTTTGTAACATCCATCAGTAATTTGATTCCAGCCTGCTTTCTTTCTGTCACTCCCTGAACGTCAAAAACTGTCCGTCACAACACTTTTAAGTCTCTAATTCGGTCCAAACTATTGCAAACTGTGCAAACCATTACCATAATATAAGATATTTGCAATTCATAAGTTACTTGCAAAAATATTAATTTTGACAGAATACACAGAATAGTTGCACGGCAACACAGAAAGATGATTTATACACTGCAAAAATTACTTTCTTGTCTTTTTTTCAGTAAAAATGTCAAAAAATTCTTAAATCAAGATGCATTTTCTTGATGAGCAAAGTGACCTATGACAATAAAAAAAAAAAATAATAATAAATAAAAATAAAATAACAATTTAAGTGAATTTGTGCTTAAAACAGTCTGCCAATGGGGTAAAAAATTCAAGAAAAAAAATTCTTAGTATTTTTGTCTTGTTTTCAGTAAAAACATCTAAAAATTCTTAAATTAAGATGCTTTTTCTTGATGAGCAAAATGACCCAAGAAAATAAGTCTAGTTTGTAGACAAAAATATCGAATTTAAGTGATTTTGTGCATAAAACAAGCAAAAAAAAAAAAAAAAAAAAAATCTGCCAATGAAGCAAAAAAATCTTGAACATTTTTCTTAAATACTTAATTCAAGAAAAATTTGCTTACCCCCATTGTTTTATGCACAAAATCACTTTCATTTTCGTCGTTTTGCTCATCAAGAAAAAGCATCTAAATTTAAGAATTAAAAAAAAAATACTGAAAACAAGACAAAAGACTAAGAATTTTTTTTCTTGAAAATTATTATTTTTTGCAGTGTTGGTGGTTATTTTGGTTAAGCACAAATTCACTTAAATAATTTTTTTTATGTTTTAAAACTCGATTTTCTTATTTTCTTGGGTCATTTTGCTCATCAAAAAATGCATCTTAATTTAAGAATTTTTTAGATATTTGTACTGAAAACAAAACAAAAACACTAAGTTAGAAAGTCATTTTTTTGCAACGTAGCCTCGGGATGTAACAGTACTAACCAGTCAAACCTTGACCTCTAGTTTGTCGCTTCCAGCATAGACATGACACGAGAAGAGATGCAGTCTGTGCAACAACGCCTCTGCCGTGCTGATGTCTGTGTTTATTTTTGTGCACGTAGCTTTTGATGAGCATTCTGTCAAAAACAAACGCTGCGTCTCGTACCCTCTGATGTCTGACTGACTTTACCTGCCGCTGTTTGTCATCACGTCAGACAACGCTAACATTAAACGAGATTTAAATAGAAGCTCTGTCGTGAGAACTTAAGACGGGATTTATTCACCAATTCTAATAGGAAGAGTTTCAGAGTTAAAATGGGGTTTAAATTGCAGGCACAAGAGCCAAGAAAGCGTTATTCAATAGATGAGCTGTACAAGTTATCAAATGATCCGTCTTGATGATAAATAATGTATGTGTCAATATGATAAATGACCGTGGTGATGCAGACAGCTTCGGCTTTTAACGCTGAAAATTAAGCATGACGCAGACAGAACGAGTCCATCGTGTGCAAATATCAGCAGTGACAAATTCTATCAGTAGAAAAAAGTAGCTGGATGGCTTGACTGGTTAGTTATAATGTCACCGGTGTTCTTTTATGTTAGCGTACAGAGTGACCTTTAGATCTGAGCAATAATATGAAGACACTTTCACCGCATACGTTACAGCTTCATAACTGAAATATCAAAAGATCAGCATAAATGCGTAAGAGCATGACGGACAAACGTTATCGGCTAATAACTGCTTCCTTGGAGACAAAACGCATTTGTCCTCTAGAGACTTTTGATGGCTCAGAGAGTCGATATTCTCCATTGGCCGGTTTTCAAATCTCAAGATGTTTTTTTGCTTTGGAGACGAGTATGAAAAATATGCACAGTAGGTCTTGTTTGCCATTTCAGTTAAACACAAATCTCAATTCATGCATATTTTCTTTAATTCTTTTTATTTTTAATTCAGTTTCCTCTTTTCAATTTTTGAATCAAGATGATTTTAATAACGTGCCGTGCCATCAGTGTTTGGACAAAATATAAAGTCTACGGGATGTTTAGTGTGAAATATGACAAAGATAAGCTTTTGACAGGTTTCATTAAACATCATGGCAGATTTAAACACACCATGCAACATTGAAACGGCTCCGCACACAGCTCCTTTCATTACTGTTAACAATATATTGTCTGAAAGGAAGTCACATTTACACTGCATGTTTGAAAGTGACTCGATCTGATTTTTTTCTTAGATCGTATATGACCCACAAATGTGTAAGCAGGAAAAAGTGCACAGATTCCAATATCCACAGATACCTCATTCATATGTGGAAATAAATCTGATATGAATCGGATACATGCATTCGCATCCGCAAGGTAAGCGGACAGAACGGATATTCCTGTGTCAAGGCCTGTCATACATCATTGAAAAAGAAACACATGACGTCAACTCAAACGGCATCACTTAGTGAAGTAATGCTGAAGTTTCATGTCTAAAGCGGTATAATATTGTATTTAAATATTGTGTTATAATTTCATCTGTGTCCATTGTCCATGTTTACTTCCTCTGAGCTCCGGTCAGTATGTCTACCTTGAATTGTTTAGCCAAGTGCTTGGTGCAAATGCAGATATGGGATACGAGTCGCTTTTAAAAGATGATGTAAGCAGGTGGTCGGATATAAGCGGATATATTCAACAAATCTGAAGATCTGTAGTGTAAATCCAGCCTTAGTGTCTGATGGCTGGACAAAAGAGGGAATTTGTGGACTGCTTGTACTTCAAAGATCCTGAACTTCATGTTATTTTGTTCAAACTAATGTACAAAACACAAATGTGTTTGGACTACAAAGTAGCATGGCTATATATGTTTATAAATTATTAGGATATTAAGTAAAGATCAGTGGCGGCCGGCAACTTTTCTTCCAAGGGGTGCAAATGCAAAATATGTGTTTATACTCAGAGTGTCGTGTGTGGCTCGTCATGTCAAAATATGGGTTCGTTGCGTCATGTTAACCATGCGCATCATGCGTCATGTCAAAATACGTGACTGCTGCGGGCGCTTCAAATGGGTTTATGATAACAGAGACGCTCACGTTCACAAAATACTTGCAATACACTCACTTAACTCTAATTACGCATGAGATTAAGCGAGTATCTGGCAAACGCAAGCGTCTCTTTTATCATAAACCCATTTGAAGCGCCTGCAACAGTCACATATTTTGACATGACACGTGATGCACATAGGTTCACATGACGTGCCAAACACATATTGACATGAATAAATATATCAAAATATGCAGTGTGTATGGGACCGAAGTGCTAGTTACAAAGGATCATGTACACACTGCATATTAATTCGGTTGTCACTTCACCTTTTAATACTTAGCCCTGTTCTGTACACACACAATTCAGTTCATTTAGGGGACTGACAACCGCATTCTACAACCACATTAACTCCTGCAAAATGCAAGTAACCGCATATATAGAAACTCTGTATAGTGTGAACATAACCGAACTGAACAACTAGTAGTTAATCAAGTGTTTAACCGTGCATCATGGACATGACAGGTCTCTCTTCTGAAAAAATAACTGCCTAGAAGAGGGAAAAGTCTTCTGTATGCGCGGTGCAGAAAAAGAAGGAGGCACGAGCGTTTGCTGACTAGTGTTGCCAGATCTTGCACGAAAAAATAGCGAACAAGAAAAATCCAATAATAAACCAAAATAAATCCAAATGCTTTACTTCAAAGATCAAAATATTGGGACCGGCATCTTTAGACCTTAGTGACACCAAAAACTCGATCGCTTCATGAGCCAAATGCCAAAACGTTATGCAAGTACAAAAAAGCGAGGACCTGGCAACACTACAAGAAAGAGCGCTCTGAAGCAGCCTCACAAAAGCGTACAATACACAACGCCAAGATGGAGGTTTATTGCAAAACATAATGCTGTCGAATTATTTTGGACAAAGCTGTGAGTGATAAGCATGCGAGACGGCAGAACATTGCTATGGTTGGCTATCATCATATTTTCGGGAGTAAGTCTTGTTCCGTAACGAACATTTGGGGCATTCACTCCCGCATTTAAATGCGGTTGTCACTCCCGAAAGTTTGAAGTGTGTACGAGACCAAGTTCTCACTATTCCAAAACAATACCGGTTGAGAGAGTCATTTTAGGAAATTTTAGAAAGTAGTTCGAATTTTTTTAAGATAGAAGAGGTGTGTCTGCAGTAAATATTTTATTTGTCAAGTATTTTGAAAGAGATGAGTTTTTAACTAAATGTATCCCCCTCACATACACTGTCGGATTTTAGCACAACATTTATCAGTCATTGGCAAGCAAGTGATAAAAAATTGCAGACTTTGCTCATCAACAAAAGAAACCTTACAAAAACATTTCTCAGAGGTATAAATCACAGCCGAAACCGAACTGCGTGCGTCCGGATTAAAGTATATTTCTGGCCTTATGAGGGCTCTCTCTGTCCTATCCTCTTCCACCCTGACTTTATTTTGAATCAGTATGAGAGCAGGATCAGCCGGTCTGTCTCAGCTCATCAACATCAGAGTCTGTGAACTGCTGCTAATTGAATGGTCTTCTCATTGTCATGCACGGGCGCTGCTCTACTCCTCTCTTCTCTTGTTTTAACACCCTACACAGCTTCTCTTCTCCTAATACAAGTCCTCTTGTGGCCTTCAATTGCCTGCTCTGGCTTTCCCACAGATGCAGAAAGAAAACAGGCCTTGTTTGAAGTATAGAGAAGGGGGAGCTTGGGAAATACTCATGGGCCGAGGTTTAGCTGCTGAGAATGATCCAAACAACCCCTGCTGGTTGATGTCGTAACTACAACTCAAAAAGCAGTTTTCTCTTTTGAAGGCCTTTTAAAAGACAACCAAACACTTTTGCGAGCAACATATGAATTAAACAATAGATGACATCTAGTCCAAAGGAAAGTTTTTTCCCGTCTGATGCAATGGTGTTTTGGTGGTGTCATCAGCCAATCCGAAAGCTCAGTGTTTTTTAAGTAATTAATCATTTGGCATTAAAGGCCTTGCCAAAATCTGTATGCAGGCTAAATGCTCGAGAGGCAAAGAGGACCGAATTTGAATCACTTATGGGGAAGGTTGCGCTGTCTAGTTGAACAATGGCCATTAAGATGAACAGGAATGTTATCGGAAATCTTTCTCAAGCTACACCTCTTTGGGAAACACAAGGGTAACAGGAACGACTCCGATTAGACACGGGCTGATAAATAGCTGTACAATTACAATGACTCAGACGAAACCTCTGTTCCTCTTTAATACTATAACGAGTTTGACACGTCTTTGCCCCGAGGTCACAGTTGAAATGCATCGAACTGAGAGTACACTTATTTGCCCTTCCATAAACACATGTTAGAAACGATCCTCTGAGCTTTGGGATCTCGAGAAAGGTCAGCGAATATAACGTGTACAGGGACGAGACGAGGAAGGATATGAAGGGAATACGGCCGACAGAAGAGGAGATGATTGAAGATGCGTGCCAATAGCTGCCCCCCAGATGCATCGGCAAAAAACAAGGGCATCGACATGAATAATGCAACGTATAATAGAGTGACATACATAACCTCCACTTGCATCTACTTACTGTAGACCATTCATCATTGGCGGCACTGCACATGCTTCTAATTAATTCCAGTGTCGTGGCCAACTAATGGGAACACTGAACTCACCCATCTGAAAATTACACCTCTAACCCCGCCGTAACAAGGTCAGAGTCGCAGCCTCACATCTTACGGATCTTAAAGGCGACTCAGAATCATGAACGTCACTTCGCATTATAAACTGGTGGAGACAGCGACACTAGAAGCTTAACTCATGAATGTTAATTAGGTTACACTACATTTTAATAAAGTCGTTCCAGTGTTTTGATAAAAAAAAACAGTCGAACCGATTGTAAAGTATCAAACAGTAGTTCAGGTTTGTAGCAGTTCATTTTTGAGTCAAAACCTAAATATAAACTATATAAAGTCAGTGTTTTGTTGTGATTGTTGCAGGCAAAAACCCTTGATTTTGCGGCACGTTTTCTAAAAAAATGTGATGGAATATGCAGGACATTTATGGAATTTTATGCAATGAAATTACGGGAACTTGCAAAAACTGCAGGAACTTGCAAAAACTGCGGTTGGGGTTTGCATTCAATGATGTTTACGTCGCGTAATTACATCACTTCATAATGTTCCCATTAAAGGTGTCACAATTTCGATTTTAAATCGAATTAAA
The DNA here is from genome assembly GCF_030506205.2 of Paramisgurnus dabryanus. Classification (NCBI taxonomy): domain Eukaryota; kingdom Metazoa; phylum Chordata; class Actinopteri; order Cypriniformes; family Cobitidae; genus Paramisgurnus; species Paramisgurnus dabryanus. The sequence goes on from NC_133349.1 coordinate 2,557,803, forward strand.
AAATAGGATCGTCGATGCTGCCACGCCACCATGTTACGTCCGGTCGGCTTGCCAAGTGGGGGGAAAAACCTCTCAGAGGTGCCTTTAAAAACATTGGCCCAGCAGAACGTGATTTATATTTTAAACACGAGGGATGTATTGCTACAACTCCTTGAAATGCATATCATAAACAGGATTACTACCTGGTGATCTGACTTCGGACAGAGCGCAGCTTTCTGCACGTGCGCGAGAGTGAAAGAGGTGCCAAGATGCAGCAGGTTATATTTTAAACAAAAGGGATAGTTTGCCTCAGCTCACATGAAACGCATAAGACTGAACTAATATGTAAGCATTACTACTTTAGTTTATGTAGAGACTTCGGACAGATGCGAGAAGCGTGCACGTGATACAGAGAGAAGCGCAGCTGCTTATGACGCGCTGGATTTATTTCAGATGCTAGGAGTCCAAGACGCGCGAATTAAGTCCATGTATGTGCAAGAAGGAATCCTCTCTCTACAAACTCGAAAGCCCACAAAGCCCCATGCAAGGAAAAGCATGCAATGTGCATGTTAATTTGAAACTATAATAATAATTAATAATGGCATAGCATTTGTTTGTCTTTCAAAAAAAATTAAAAATCGAGAATCGAATTGAATCGTGACCTTAGAATCGAAAATGTAATTGAATCAAGGATTTGGAGAATCGTGACAACCCTAGTTCCCATTGTAACAGGGGACATGGCTGCACTTGTGTAAAGTAAATGCAACATTTTTCAACTTTCTGCTAAGATATATGTGACTTTTTGCTACGAAAATGCGGGGATTTTGAAATCATCCAAGCCCCGCATATTTTGCACGTGGCAATCTGCAATTTATTTGGCGAAAGTGCTGCGTATTTGAAATATGCGCCTCCGCATCAATATGCAGACTTTGGCTGAATATGCATTGAATCATGCAGTCGCATAATCGCGTTTTTCTGGAGGAACTGTTTAGAAATAATCGCTGAACGTTACAAAGACATGTGAAATATGCAGTGTACAGTATAAGTTTACAGTTTTCTACATTTTTGTCTTCAGGATTGATCAGGCAGGCCTCTGGCTCGATGATGCACTGGAACCACCCACCGAGCATGGCCCTGCCCCTAAAACAACCACGAGCATCCATTTGGGTTTCAGTGGTATTTGAAAGTTGAGAGAGACGGCAGCTTTTCTGTGAGTGGGCGTGGTTTCAGGGCTGACAGCGGACACGCCCCCAGCATTTGAGATCAAAATCTTGAGTGTTGTTCCAAGATTTGATAACTTATTTTATTTACTTGCCGACAAATTTGTCTGGGTGGTTAATAATGACGCTGATAGTGGTTTTAGCTCATTTTGCTAGTGTTTTATAAATGAGGTCCATTCGGTGACTTTATTCAGGATAAAACTAAGACCACGTGTTTCAAAAGAGCAGTCATTTTTATAGACCAATTCAGATGCTCAGATTCGCTTGTGATAAAGTTTGATAACTTCATCTGCCATTGTCAGATGAGACCATTTAGTGGTCATTCTCACATTGAATATGAGAGGACAGGGGATGTGAACCGTCCTGATGTAAGGTCTGTTATACAACACTAAAACTGCATCTGTACGTGGATGTAACACAGGAGTACAAACGCAGTCGTGTTTACTTTTATTTCACCGAAACAGACAATGAGCTGTAAAAAGCAAGAGAGAAATGAAGCGCACATCTGTCGTGTTTTCACCACTGATGAAGTACACGAGCACTCAGCCGAACATTAACACTGATCTGAGAACCAAATGATAACACATAATAAAAGTCCTTAGGAAGTAATAGATGTAATTTATCATGAATAAAACACAACAATTGACCAATCAGAATCAAGCACTGGAATTAACCATTTTATTAAGTGTAAATGGGAGATTAGTACTGGTTGAATACATAGACTGTAAAAAAAGATGGACGACATGACGCCGCTTCCTTCCATCGTAATGAACTGAACGTAAAATGTCCGACGATGGGCGCTGACATGTTACGCAAAAACATCAGTTTGGAGCCACAGTATCGACAGTATCAGTATCGGCCCAAATGCTTGCACACCCAATTCGATCACACCCCTTGAACGTCTCATTTAAATAATGTAAGTTAAATAGCTTCGAGAGTCCGCTCAGAAAAGCTGTCAATCACAAATGTCAATCATAACGACACACCCGTTTTTATAGCATCAAATTACTAGTTAAATAAAACGTATCACAAAAGGAACAATTTAACATATATCAGCATGATAACACCTTAAAAGACCAAAACCATCTTTTGGAAAATTTTATTGGAAGTGTAAATATTTTTTTTTATTTTGACCCAAGTCCCGTTTGTTTGCATTGAGGGGGCGGGGTTAAAAGTTGTACTGTAGCCAGCCACCAGGGGGCGATCCAAAAGCCAGCAGCTACACTTTTCAAGATTTATGAGGCACACCCAGTTGAATAATGTAAGAAAGTGTTTGCTCTACCACTAAACTCTCTGCACAGGATGGAAAATAAAAGAAATGAAGCGCACATCTGTCGTGTTTTCACCACTGATGAAGTACATGAGCACTCAACAGAACATTAACACTGATCTGAGAACCAAATGATAACACATAATAAAAGTCCTTAGGAAGTCTGACGCTGCATTTTAAAGTCCCTATGAAATCAAAACGGACAATTCTTATTTTTTAATGGAAATTGCAGTGTTTACTATAAACAATTCATCCATGTAAGTCATTATATATAATTAATGTGCTCTTATAAACTTTAATTAAAATCTGAGAATAGAGATAATTTTCTGATGATGTCAGCTAGGTGGCTTGGGCGGAAGCATCCATTAACTCCGCCCCCTCCAACTTCTGCGAGTTCCATTCCTGAATGAAACGCCTACTTTTCTATATCCAATCAAATCACAGTGGGAAACAAATGACACGCCCACTTTTTTCCTTGTTTAATATTACGTTTTACCCGGAAATATGTAACAACAAAATATTACGATCACTTTAATATTTGCAATTGTTTTTTTTAAACATGGAAACATGATTCTCATATGAAAAATGTTTTAAAAAGTATAATTATAAACATAACTAGTGTCCAATTATTTACAAAAAAATTAAACATATACTTACAGAAATGATATAAAAATGTTAACCCCCCCCCCCCAAGCATGTTTTAGATACATTCAGGATCAATGTTGCCTGTGCTACAAACCCTACAGTCATTGCACAAACCCGTCCACTCTGTCTAACAGGGCCACTGCTGTGTACAGCAAAAATTGATTATTTTCTTTTCTTTTTTTTCACCTGGGTGCCTTTCAAAACTGTAATCATTCTTCACACCCTCCCGTCCCTCTCAAACGCCCCCTGTGTGGCAGCTGCTGCTCAGTGAACCATCTGGAGAAACCCTGGTGAAGTCTCATCACCTCCTGGTCCAGCACACGGCTCGCCAAAAGACCATAAGAAGAAGACATGGGCAAAGTAAACGCAACGTTCTCGTCCTTTATGGCTCATAAATCGGTTATTGATCTGAGAAAGACAAACACACCCCACTGCCAACCCTCCTGGCTCCAGTCTCTGCCATTCATGATGAAATCCATGTATTTTTGTCCTGCCGAGAAACTCTGTTTCCTATATTCTGATTGGCAAGTTAACAAAAGGGTGCGGTTTTGCAGGAATTAAAAGATCTTTACTGAAACATTGCAAGTTGATTTTTAATGAATAATGGTAATAGAACAGGGTACGGATCTCTCAAATTTTGTTTTGATACTTAGTATTTGATCAATTAAAGGTGCCAAAAAATGCATTGAAATATTATATTAACTGGTTCTCTGATATACATAGAAGGTATGTGGCTTTATTAAGTGCAAAAATGATCCAGAAACATTGACTTAAACCCCTAAAATCAAATGGTCTATTATTACCTTAAGGGTCATGAATAATAATGTTGAGCTTTGCTCTGATTGGCTGTTTCTCAGAGCAGCTCATTTCAGTAGCTCTGTGTGTGTGTAACAGATCTTATGTTTGAGTCTGTATCAGATGCAGATACAGATTTTGAGGAATAATTAATTGTTTGGAGATTTTAATGTACGTTTCTGAGTAGTGAGTTTGTGTTTTTTTCAGTATAGAACTGCAAAACTTCAATAGTACAAACTTCACCCAAAACGCTAGCATATAGCATTAACTAGCATATAACGCTAACCCAGCAGTCACAACTTTGTTTTTAGCATTGTAACAACATTGTACATCTCGACTGTAATGTCACAATTGGTGTCATGCTGAGATTGGTCTGTTTTCCAGCGGTCTTTTGTATGCACAAGGTTTACATAAGAAGGGGGAAAAATTGTGTTTGAGGCTCATGATATGTCTTTACCATGTACAAAACTCTTATTATTCATCTATGCTTACATAAATACAGTTTTACATTCTACGGCACCTTTAAAAAATAATTCACATGACTTGACAATGCTTAAAATAAAAACACTGCTAACTAAAGTCAAATATGTGGTTAGTTAGGAAGTGTGCTTATATAGCATTTAAAATCTTGTTTCTTCCCCCTATAAATAGTATAATATTGCAAATATATAATTTATATTCACAGGTGCCATTATTGATTTTTTTAATACATGTTTATCAATTCAGGTCTGAATGGCTTCTGCTATAGACCGTTTCAGCAGTAACAACATAAACACGCCGCTGTCGCGATCCGCACGTAACTTCCGGTTAACTCCGCTAATATAAATAACAACAAAGTTCTTTAAACATAGTTTATTTATATAACAAGCAAACAAAACAACACATAGATTACCTAGGAAACCAAAACATTTGTTATTTTCGACGAGGCATTTGTTCAAGAGATTAGTTTAGCAACTAGTCAGACCATTAAAAAACGAAACCGGAAGTAAGGTTCGGATCCAGACGTGTATCACGTGCGTCCGATGAAACCGTCTATACTTTATATCTTGGTTAAGAGAAGGAAACGCAGAGTCAGTAACCGTCCGCGGTGTCTTCTGCGATCTTTGTTTCAAATAAGATGCCATGTAGTGTTGAGTCAGTGTGTTTAGTAAGTACATAAAGTATTGAAGACAGTCAGAGTGAATCAGATGAGGTGTCAGGCAGGTTAAGTGCACCACAGTCCAGTGTGTCTCGCGTCAAGTGTTACAAATCTTCAGACATTTGATTAAATAAAGTCTCGGTTCACCTAAACAACCAGAGGCATTTCTGAATCTCTAATCTGTTAGGCCTGTTAAAGTTGGTGATGAAATGTCCTTCAACTTCCCACAGGAGCAGCAACCCAAGTCAAGCAGCTCTTGATCCAACTTCAGTAGCTATTTTACACGAAAATTGTAGACTTTAGTGTCCACTACTGTTTAAAGCATTAGAGACACACCATCTACTGTAGGCCTGCACGAATCACGTCTCGATTCTTACATACAGTAAATGCGATCGATTTTTTTAATGATGGCAAAGTATTTCCCTCTATTCAGATGCTACATTCACGTGTTCACGTATTTACTTTACAATCTAAAATGGCAGTCAAACTTGGTCACACTCACAGAGTATAAAACCAAACCATATTCATTCACCAATCAGACTTAAAAAATATTCCTCCTCTCTCATTTGCGGCGTTCCGCTGTCAATCACATGACGTGTAGCAAGGCGGCAGACCTGAACACATAGTCTATTAAATTATGTAAAATACTCAGTTTCGGGGAAAGTTACTTTTAAAAGTAATGCATTACAATATTAAGTTACTCAACAAAAAAGTAACTAATTGCGTTACTTAGTTACTTTTCATGGAAAGTAATGATTACGTTACTTTTAAATTACTTTTGCATTACTTTTTCTTAGTTGAGGCTTGATCTCTTTTAGGCCTTGCAGGTGTTTTATGATCGCAAAATGTCAAGCTCTGGCCTGCCATCTCAGTTTCTGAACTGTTCCTACTCAGGTGCACAGAGTGCGTACTTCAACGTTAATATGTACAGTTAAATTTATTACATTATTTTATTTTTAAATTGAATTAATTAAACTGATGAGTAACTCGCATTACGTTTTAAAAAAGTAACTCAAATATTAATGTGTACATTGATAAAGTAATGTGTTACTTTACTCGTTACTTCAGAAAAGTAATATTTTTATATAATGCTCGTTACTTGTAATACGTTATCCCAAACACTGAAAATACTATTGATAGAAATTTTAAAATGGATGAAAAATAAAAGTTTTTGAAGCTCTCAATGGGGTACTTCAAGTAAATAAATTAGATCATGAGGCTTCGGCTGACAAAAAAGTTCGGAAACCCCTGCTCTATGCTGGTGGTGGTAAATCGTAAGTTTAATGCTAATATATTGCGCTATATATTAATATAAAAAATGCTACATGCAAGTAAAAGTGAAAAGACAGAATCACTGGGGGCAGCGGTCAAAGATGTAATTTATCGTGAATAAAACACAACTATTGACCAATAAGAATCAAGCACTGGAACTAACCGCTGTACAAAGTGTAAATGGGAAATTAGTACCGGTTGAATACATAGACTGTAAAAAAAAGATGGATGGTGACGCCGCTTCCTTCTATTGTAATAAACTGAACATTAAATGTCAGACGATGGGTGCTGACATGTTACGCAAAAACATCAGTTTGGAGCCACGGTATCGTCAGTATCGGCCCAAATGCTTGCACGCCCAATTAAATCACACCCCTTGAACGTCTCATTTAAATAATGTAAGTTAAATAGCTTCGAGAGTCCGCTCAGAAAAGCTGTCAATCACAAATGTCAATCATAACGAAACACCCGTTTTTATAGCATCAAATTACTAGTTAAATAAAACGTATCACAAAAGGAACCATTTAACATATATCAGCATGATAACACCTTAAAAGACCAAAACCATCTTTTGGAAATTTTTATTGGAAGTGTAAATATTTTTTTTTATTTTGAACCAAGTCCCGTTTGTTTGCATTGAGGGGGCGGGGTTTATAAGTTGTACTGTAGCCAGCCACCAGGGGGCGATCAAAAAGCCAGCAGCTACACTTTTCAAGATTTATGAGGCACACCCAGTTGAATAATGTAAGAAAGTGTTCTACCACTAAACTCTCTGCACAGGATGGAAAATAAACGTTTTTGAAGCTCTCATTGGGGTACTTCAAGTAAATAAATTAGATCAAGAGGGTTCGGCTGACAAAAAAGTTCGGAAACGCCTGCTCTATGCTGGTGGTGGTAAAGCGTAAGTTTAATGCTAATATATTGCGCTATATATTAATATAAAAAATGCTGCATGCAAGTAAAAGTGAAAAGACAGAATCACTGGGGGCAGCGGTCATAGATGTAATTTATCATGAATAAAACACAACAATTGACCAATCAGAATCAAGCACTGGAATTAACCATTTTATTAAGTGTAAATGGGAGATTAGTACTGGTTGAATACATAGACTGTAAAAAAAGATGGACGACATGACGCCGCTTCCTTCCATCGTAATGAACTGAACGTAAAATGTCCGACGATGGGCGCTGACATGTTACGCAAAAACATCAGTTTGGAGCCACAGTATCGACAGTATCAGTATCGGCCCAAATGCTTGCACACCCAATTCGATCACACCCCTTGAACGTCTCATTTAAATAATGTAAGTTAAATAGCTTCGAGAGTCCGCTCAGAAAAGCTGTCAATCACAAATGTCAATCATAACGACACACCCGTTTTTATAGCATCAAATTACTAGTTAAATAAAACGTATCACAAAAGGAACAATTTAACATATATCAGCATGATAACACCTTAAAAGACCAAAACCATCTTTTGGAAAATTTTATTGGAAGTGTAAATATTTTTTTTTATTTTGACCCAAGTCCCGTTTGTTTGCATTGAGGGGGCGGGGTTAAAAGTTGTACTGTAGCCAGCCACCAGGGGGCGATCCAAAAGCCAGCAGCTACACTTTTCAAGATTTATGAGGCACACCCAGTTGAATAATGTAAGAAAGTGTTTGCTCTACCACTAAACTCTCTGCACAGGATGGAAAATAAAAGTAATTTAGGAAACATTTATGTCTCTTTTAAAGGCAGATGAAGAAAACATGTTTTTTTCCCACTTGTGTTTTCCATCACTAATGCTCTGGAAAAAAAGCAACAAGAAACAAAGAGACACCAGAGACTGACGCTGAGAATAATTCAGCTGATTAAATCAAGACCGCACGTTCCCTGTGGTGATGCTGGGTGGCGTCTACCTCACAGCACAACCTGTGATAAAGGCGGCCTCATCTGATTCCAGATAGGACGGTAGAGGAGATCTCAGGTTCTCTGCTCCTCCAGGGGTGAGCTCCTTTGGGTAACATTTAATTAGCAACTCATTAAAACTGGAAAAGGATAAAAACATCTGGTCTGAATGATTATCCAAATACGAATTTAGTAATTAAGACTTGTGCGAGAGTGACGGTGCATGGGTCTCCGGGGGGACGGCCACACCTGGAGTGAATCAGATAAGTTTGGGCACCCGAATCCCACGTGCGTGTTTGCAAACGCCTTGGTGAACTTAGTCTAATCATCAGGATACCAATTTAGACACAGGCTAAGTATGGTTATGAACAAACTCTAAAATAACAGAGTAGGCTGGTTCTCAGAGATTGCTTACCATGCTAACGGCGTAATCTAATCAAGACTTCCCCGCAGGAGCCACTTACAGCCGCCGCGTGCTGAGAGGAGACAATGGAAATGCACACACAAAGAAAACACTTCTTGTTCTCCTGACACTTTCCACTAATATAGTACAAAATAACACCTGAAACTATTTTTAAAAAATGTTAGTATTGTTCAACAAAGTGCTTAATCTTTAGAAAATGTTGATCGGCAACCTCAGGAGGTCAAACTAAGTGTTGATGTTTACTTTCAAAAGTATGTCCAAACAAATCTTGATTTGCATTATTTACAACTAAAATTTGAATAAAAGTTAGAAAAGTTAATTAGTTTATCTAACATATCAAACAACTTCTGATATGGTAAATCATATCTTATTTTCTTATAACACAGTACATTAGTGCTTCCCGATTCTTGCTAAATCACAAATCACAATTTTTATCCATGTGAAATGATATCGTGATTTTCATTTTTTCAAAAACATGTATTGCACTTAAGTAAAAATGTGCTACACAGGATTTTCAGTATAATAAAGTGCTGGACTTAAAAGTAACAAGTCTAAAAATAAAATGTTAACATTAATAAATAAAAATAATTAAGACTCCAACTGGCCAACCTTAAAAATTTTTCATCAACTCATAAACAGCCTGCAGTTCCACCGTAAAACCACTAGGAGTTTGTGAGCCCCAGTTTGGCAACCCCTGGCATAGAGTAAAGCCAGTTTAAGAAATGCTAGCATGATGTGTAAATAATAATGATGTTTTGCATTACAGCAATAGGAAGGGTGCTTTAATTTTTCATTACGTTACACAGAAAACTGAATGTGCTTTATTTTAGAAACAGAATTTCCCCATTGGTTTAAGAATATGACCTGGTCATGTATAGAGGTCGGAGGTCTGCGAGCGGTCCGCTGGTCTGACCTGATTTTATTAGCTCCTGCGGTTTATTACACTGTGATAAAGAGCCACATGGGTCAAGTAGGGCATTTGTTAACCAGCTGAATTTAAGAGGGCGGGTGGATAAAATGCTGGGTGATTTTACAGACTATTTTCTCAACTGTTTCAGGCCGTGTGTTTGAACCAAACCCGATGAAGTCATAAAGCTCTCTATTTACACATTAGATGTTTTATAGACCTGCAACTATTATAACTGTGGCCGTCTGCTCTCTGTATTTGTAGCCGCATGCATTCAGAGAAAATCTCATTAATCCCACTTAAATAATTGTATACGGGTCAAGGTTCAGTTAAGCATGGAAAGTAACTGGAAGATCCTGTAAGTATAGCATTGTGGAGGCAAGATTTGAAGATTTTAAATGGTTCAGTTCTAAATAAATCTTTCTTCATTAAATGGATTGAAACATGGTAATCACAAATATTTATTTATACTATCTGACAGATAAGAAAAATTTATCGAATCAATCTTGTCGTTCTCCCTTGTAGCGTGGTTTGGAAATTTGACTTTGAAGAACAAAAACTCTTTAAATCAAATTATTAGGTGGGCAAGTAAGATCATAGGCAGTGTTGGGGCTAGTTACTCAAAAAAGTTATATATTACATATTACTCTCAAAAATAGTAATGCCTTACTTTACTTTATTACTCCCTGGAGAAAGTAACGAGCCACAGCTTAACTTAGCAGACCTTTATTCGAATTTTTTAAAGCGCAAGGCGAGTTTTATAATTAAAGATTGGTCCCACCCTTTACATGATGAGTTCCAGCTACTCCCCTCTGGATGTCGGTTCGTGGTCCCTAGGTGGAGAACTAAACGATATAGGAACACTTTTGTACCTGCGGCTATAAAACTATTGAACGAAAAAAGCAGGAGATGATATGTATGGTTATTTTATATATTTTAGTTGGGTATTGAGGGTGTGTGCAGAAGCAAATTGTCATGACCTTTTTACATATTGTAATTTTTTTATTGTTATTGTATGTTATTATGTCTTTGTTTATGAATTGTTTTTAAGGTTGGATTGCTGAATGTCTGGTCTGTGCAACAAATTTACCTTCGGGTACCGATAAAGATACCTTGACCTTGAGACACGGACATGCAGTCGCTTGCCATAGGGAAATACTTCCGGGTTTAAAAAGTTGCGGAAGGGCGCCTGGTGGATAATAGCGGTATTCCGGAAAGCCAGAAATACTCATCATTGGCAGGGAAGCGTTTTCTCTTGATTGACGAGATATCTTGTCAATGGCGGCGAAAGAGTTAATTCTTTGGTATCCCCAGAGTATCCCCAGAGCATGCGTGCAAAAATTTGCCATTTTTGGGTGTGTCCTTTAAAATGCAAATGAGCTGATCTGTGCACTAAATGGCAGCGCCGTGGTTGGATAGTGCTAATTAAGGGGCAGTATTATCCCCTTCTGACATCACAAGGGGAGCCAAATTTCAATTATCTATTTTTTCACATGCTTGCAGAGAATGGTTTACCAAAACCATTTTTTTTCACATGTTCTAGGTTGATAGAAGCACTGGGGACCCAATTATAGCACTTAAACATGAAAAAGTCAGATTTTCATGATATGTCCCCTTTAAATATTACAAATAATAAATATCACTGTTAACCCTCATTTGTTTTAAGTACACATAACCTAAACCCAGATTTCCTCCATTACTCAAGTGTTTAAATTTAATGCACGAAATTGCATGATTTCTCTCATTCAACAAGAAATTTTGAGTTGAATCAATTTATTTTAGCTCATTTAAATCTTTGTTGTTTTTCTGTTTCTTGGCTTTATTTCTACTACTGAAGTTGTTATCATTGTTGCTTATTATGTTTGTGGTGAAGAGCTCATCTTTTAACTTCATGAGATTTGATTACTGTCACCATTATTTTATAAACGTTTTATATCGTTAACTGACCATTTGAAAAACAGGAAATGTTTTGTTAATCTTACCAGAATATATTGCTGGAACAAGAAATTTTAAGTTTGAAAAATTTTATGAAAAATTGTAATGGTCTGTTCAGCAATCTTAGTTACTTAATATTTTTGTTTAACAAGGCAAAATTGACATTTTTAGGGCAGTGAGTTACCCTACATTTTTTAAATTGAATCATTATAATCCAAATAACAATAAATGTAATTGGTATTGATATTTTTTTGAAAAGATCTCAAGCTTTTTTTAACACTGATCACATTTGCAAAGACATCAATCAAAAGAAAGACAAACATTTCTCATCAGATTTGACTTTTTCTTAGTAGTATTATGACAAACATCTAAAACATTGGATTCTTTAGTGAAACAAAACTCTCCCGAGTTATAAATAAGCAACCTTCGAGCAATACATATGTTCCTCTTTTAATCATATCCAGTCTGACAAGAACACTGTGCCGAATTTTGGGAATACAAAGATTAAATGTTCAAGAGAGTTCTCTTTAAAATGACAGGACACTTAATAAAATATTCATGGCATGTCCTTCAACAACCCTTTTGTTTGGGGTATGATAAGCAATGTTAATCAATTAGCAGAACACAGAGCTATTAGCTGATCCTTGGCTATTTTCAACTTGAAATGGATCCAAATTGAGCCTTTGGGATCTGGTGAACCTGCTTGGAATAAGAATGATGAGATTGATGTCAGAAAGCTGCGACTCGCCAGAGGTCCTGGAAAAATTGTGCGAGCCTCGGCAAACGTAAGCTGTTGTGTCGTTAAGTCACCGTAGGAATATATTTCATTCTAAAAACAGCATCTCTTGAGTACAGATTTTGCAGCGTGAGACTCTGCAGTGGAGAAGATGAAGCTCCTGTTAGTGGTGTCACTTCATTTTCTAATTATATCAAGTCTTCAGCCACCACCAATACGCCTTCAAGAAAACATCCTCCCCTCCTAATGAGGGCACAAACTCGCTCCCACATCATCCGGTGGATGCCTATCAGCGTTAGAGAAAATTTATTACGTCTGTAGATTTAGATTGATTCAGACTTCAGACTAGCCTGGGGAGAGAGAGTCATTTTGGATAACAGATAGAGGTGTAAACGTGAAGTATGACAAGGATGAAAGCGCAGCTATCAAATGAAGGTCATTATAAGAGATTTATCAGTCCTGGGCCATATTTAAGGAGTTACATACAAGGTGCATGATGTTCCCATAGTGTTCCTTATGGCTTGACTTATAGAATGGTGCTAGCAACACCAAGGTCACTGGTTCAATCCCAGCTAAGGTTTCTATACTTTGTGTACGAGTGTCAGATAGTATATGCATGTTTCGCAAGGATTGATCAATATATATGTCACAGGCTTGCCTGCTCGGACAGAATCGGATGTGGAGCCACACACGGTTAAGCGAAATCAGGTCTCATGTACTCAACGCGCATGACCAACCACTCCGTGCCGATGTCATTGGACGCGTCTAGTATAAACAAGTCTTTGATAAGATGAAAATTCTGTCATCATTTCAGTGTTTCCAACAGATCTGTACTTGTGGTGGTAACCGGTGAAAAGGGCAATCATTACCCACCGAAAAAAATGGTCTTCTATACATGTGACAAAGAACTAATAGGGGTGTGCACACCAAAACTTTTAAACGCAGCTGAAAACGCCTGGACAACGCCGAATGCCAGCTGTTTTTCAGCTGAGTGCCAGCTTTCTTCAGCTAAGCGCTGTGGTAACTCTGATACGTCAGCTGGGAGACGGTTGGTTGCTGTGATACTTGTCCCGCCCCTCCTCCACTCTGATTGGACGGATTTGGACCAAAATGTATTTTCGATGCTTGAACACATTCTAACTGACCCACTGATGTCACATGGACTACTTTGATGATGTTTTTATTACCTTTCTGGACATGGAAACTGTACATAGATTTTCAATGGAGGGACAGAAAGCTAAATCTAACGTTAAAATATCTTAAACTGTGTTCTGAAGATGAACGGAGGTCTTCCGAGTTTAGGGGGGAAGCAAAAACAAAACAAACAAAAGCCGCTTATCCAATATGTAAATACACACAGACAGTAGCCTCTTTCACACAGTAATTCTAGTAAATTACCATGAATTTACCAGAACGAATTTACCAGTAAATACAAAAATGTGCTGTTCAGACATGCAGTGACGTTCCGTCTTTTTAAGACATCATTCACACATCAGTATCAAAATACCGGTAAACTCGGAGAGAAAGCGGAAGTTACCTGTGGCGCGCGGCCGCGAGCTCCGTGTCGTATTTGTACACAATGGCCGGTTATGACTTAATATCGTTCGTCCGTATTTTGTTGTTTCCACATCTGTGGCAAACGGTCGCGAAGTTGCTCGTGACCAAACAACATTGCATTAGGCGGCGTCAAACGGAACCTGTGTTTGCACATTAGGCTTCACCGAGGGTGTGCTAAGGACGTCGGCAATTTGGCAAATATATGGTAAGCTGTTTCTATGGAATAAATTTCCCGCCTAATGTATTGAGGTCACGGTTCAAAAAATAATATGCGTGAATGAAAAAATAATAAGCACAAATTTGATCTTAAAACAGAATTAAAATTAAATTGCACAAAACTGAAAAACGAATGCAAAGTTATCCAAATTGCATACAAAATGACATTTTCTTTGTTTATATTACTCCTTTATTTCTTCTCTCTAATATTTTCTGCTCATATTTATTTGTTTTGTATGCTTGTGCTGTTTTTATTCTCGCTCTTATTTCCACACTTTGCGCTTGCTTTTCCAAAAGTTGCCGTAAGAGTTTCATGCAAATCAGGGTGGACTTAAGCGTCACCATTGGTCCGCTAGTTGTAGATTGACAGCTCCTTTAGCCAATCAGTTGAAGAGGAAGTTGACGTCACTCCAGTGCGACTCCCGGCTGCATAGTCGTGCAGGAGAGGATGGATAACCGTCAGCTGGGAAATATTAGACATTTAAATATCATTAAACAAAATATTGTTAGTGTTTGACAGAAATACACTTATGTCTGTTGTGAGTACTCTTTGTCAGTTCTTTAAGATAATGTGTCATCCAAGTAAATGAAAGTCTGTTTACACGAATCCTTTTAGCTTGTTTAGGTCTTTGCAGTTTAAGGCTAAAATGAATTGCATACATTGGCTTTACACATTCTATGCTCAGTACACTATAATGATAAAGTGATAATAGTTAAGTTATGTGCAAACGTATACAGTATAAAACAAAAAATATTACGATATCATAAGCATTCAGACCTTTCATAGATGGCTGTCTGCTTTTTAGGACAAATATATTTATGAAATTACCATTGGTAGACTTCAGCCAAGTTGTACATCTGAACGATTTTGACTAAAAAAAAACATAATAGCAAACGGCCTGAATATCGGTGTGGTGCTTCAGGTTTTTATTTTGAATAAATGTACAGTAGTTATAACATGTTATAAAAGGAAGCTTTATGTTTAACACTACTGTAGGGGATTTCCCAATATTGATAAGAAATAAAGCATTTTCAAACCAATTGCTTTTGTTTTATTTTCAGACCCATTGTGTTTACTCGGGCATTACATTATTTGTATTAATACAAATAAATAATAAATAATACAACTCAACAATACAGAAAAGGCTTTGTTTATTATCTGTGCTAGGAACTGCATAACCGAGTTAAATGACACAAATTAAAATAACTGTATGCTAAATTTACATAAATTATAAACTGATGCTTTAAGCTCCAATCCAGCAAGCTGCACAAAATAAAACTAAATATATACAATCTCTGAATTGTGAATTTCCATTAATAGTCCTTTATTGAGCCAATATTCATATTCTGACAGCATACAAAGAAAATAAGTTTAAAAACACTGCATTACTTTCTTGCATATGACGTGTGTGAATAAATAGATACACATAATATACTTTAAATATTGGACATATATAAATATTGGACATAAGGAGATTGGTTTAAAGATGTTTAAAATCTCCAGCATGTCTCTTGGTGTGTCAGAGCCAGAACACAGAAATGGATGAAAGTAGCCAGATTTAGTGCAAAGGTTTATTTATCTCCACATATATTAAGATTATTAGGTGACAGGCAGGGTTGTAGAAAGGCTACATGTGTTTCAAACTGTACACGGGAAGGCACGTGTACAGTGTACAGTTTTATAGGACCTGTTGCAATAAGACCACGTAATATTGTGCCAAAAAAACAAAAAAGTTTGCAATATAAACGTAAAAACAAATATATAAACATGCATTTAAATCCAGCACAAAAATGCCACTGTGAGTGTATAATGAGCACATTAAAAGCAAAAGTATTCATATAACAGCATTTAATGTCTCGTATTACAATAAATATAGCTCTCATGACTTCACATAACAGCATAAATTCATGAATAAACATAAAGAAGCAGGACTGATATGCAAACTGTACTATTATTACTTAAATAAAGGTAATATTACTGAAGTAAACTTTGAGGTAAATACACTAAGCGCTAACCGCTAAGTGTAAATAAGCTCAATAACAGTAGAAAAATTCAATTTTCTCTCAAAACGGACTCTATAAATGCCAATAATTATATTTAAAGAAACTGTACATGCATACTTCACTACCTGTGAATATACAAAAATTTATCTGAAATTATCAAAGCCCATCTGACAGTTATCCATCTTCACCTGCACGATCGCCTGCTTTGAGTCGCACCGAAGTGACGTCAACACCCTCTCTTCGACTGATTGGCTAGAGGAGGAGCTGTCAATCTAAAACTAGCGGACCAATGGCGACACTTAAAGTCTGCCCTGATTTGCATGAAACTCTAACTGCAACTTTTGGAAATGCAAGCGCAGAGTGTGGAAATAAGAGCAAGGGAAAAACAGCACAAGCATACAAAAAAAATTATATGAGCAGAATATATTAGAGAGAAGAAAAAAATGAAAAATATAATCAAAGAAAACGTCATTTTGTATGCAATTTGGATAACTTTGCATTCGTTTTTCAGTTTTGTGCAATATAACTTTAAATCTGTTTAAAGTTCTGATTTGCGCTTATTATTATTTTATTCATGCATATTATTTTTTAATCCGTGACCTCAATACATTAGGCGGGAAATTTATTCCATATGTTTCAAACAACTTTGAAGAAATGTGGACGTTAACTTCAGTTGTGCTCGACTTTTAAGCAGTATGGGTGTGGAAACGAACGTAAACAGTGCGGTGGTAAACGCGTCATCTGTTTAAAAACGTTCTGATTGGCCCGATCTGTCAGCACGGTCTGACGTCGTCTGTTCTAAATGCCGGTAATCCTATATTTTTCGTTCACACATAGCGCTTACCGGTAAATTACTGGTAATCTTACAACCTGTCTTACTGGTAAATTGGGAGCACTGATTTACCGGAAAGGTTCTGTTCACACATTACATGTTAACTGCAATTTACCAGTAAATTACCAGTAAAGACTGTATGTGTGAAAGGGCTTAATGACTCCCCCCCCCACTGCACGCTAGAATCTCCGGAAAAACAAGCCGATTTCAACTGCAAAATGTACAAAAACTGCTATCTCAAACATGGAGAGGCTTCTTCGTGATCTCAACTAACATTTTTTGTGCAAAAAAGAAAAATCACAAATTTTGGAAAAAAACATTTTTTGTCATTATCTCGAAAGTTTTGCTGCCGACTTGTGTCACTGGTTTCCGTGAAGGTTCACAAATGTGTTTTTTAGAATTATTTTGTATAATTTTTTATATGTTTCGTGTGTGTACCTTTAAATGCAAATTAGCTACTGCTCTTTACTCCCTTACCAAAAGAGATTCTTTGGTTAAAATAGATCTGATGTCACAAAGAAAAAATGGCCAACAGCACAACTTACTAAAGGAAGAAACTATGGCAATACAATACTGTCATGGGCGGGGCTTTAGCAGTGTGACATCACATTGCTAAGAGAATCAAAACAGCATGTCTAATGAATAGGGTAAATCGTTTTTTTTTTTCATTGCAAGTGGTTGTGTTCACACATTGCAACACACATTTATGTCCAAACAACTTGTAAAGTTGATTCTGTATAATAGGTGCCCTTTAAATTTAGTTGGGATAGGAAAAATAAATCATCACAAAGCTCAAACTGTGAAACAAATGTTTCAAATAATGGCCAGATAAAAAGTGCTATGCCGTTCAATTAATTTGGCGGTGAAATCATTGTAAATTTCTCAGTTAGTTTTAATGTAGCTGAACGATGAGGTCGTTTTTGAGTTTTAGGAGGTCTACAGCGTTGATGGTGAGTAAAATGGACGTTTCGTGATCCTGGAGATACGAGAGGAGCAGCAGTTCACTTGGACAATTCCACAGGGAGCGCTCATCCGATTCTCTCTTACAACCGGCCATGAAACATACACACACCCTGTCTCTCTCTCTCTCTCTCTCTCTCTCTCTCTCTCTCTCTGTCTGTGTGACTGATTGGATGTGTGTGCAATGTAGGCATCTCTCAGTGGCACATATCAGAGCTAATTAAACTTACTGATCTGTGAACCGGACCCCGCCGCACCGCTCCATCTCTTCCCCACGCTTTCAGGGAACTCTGGCGTTCCACACAATGGAAACGCACAAAGACGTGAGCTGGTTTCTCTGTATAGGAAACTGGCATTTAATAAATAGATATTTCATTCTCTAATTGGAGGAGCCACTTTCAAACCTGATGTAAAACACGTATATGCACATCTGTGAATGCACATTACTAGCTGATAGAATCTGATTAACACTATTAATATTCCTATTAATATTCATTGATGATAAATAGCCATTTGCTAACACATACATCACTAATTTGTGCTGTCATTTCTAAATTCTGAATCATAAATTCAAATTTGCCAGTTTAATTCCAGCCAAACCTTATTGTTGCTTTATTGTTTTTCTACCCCTGGTGAAATAATTCTGAGCTTGCTAGTTTGTTTATGCTTTTATTTCCCTGTAGACCCCTCTGAATAGCTTTTGTTTAGCAGCGAACGTTATACACCAATACATTCATTGTCAATTAGACGCAACACCGTGGACCCTGCTGAACTAAAGACTACAGTTTTAAAGCTAATTTGCAACCACGTACTGCTATTTGCAGAAGTTTGTCTCTCAAGAAGGCTCATTATTGAGTTAGCATTAAAAAACTCAGAGAAACCAGGCCACGTGAATTCAGCTTATATAACAGACTGCTGGTTGAGAGAACTCGAGCGCATGTGGGTGGACTGCTTATAGTCAAGTGCAAACATTTTGGCCTTAAGAGGGGCATCTGCCAGCGATGAGGCATTACTGACGCCTCCGCCGTTCCCCGTTCCAGAGCCGTCATAACGCCGTTTGTTCAAGAGCATGAAGCGTCAGCGATGCTGGAACGCATTTTTCCATCTGTGCATCTCTGATTCTTCTTCCACAACTCTCATGGAAACTCACACCAGTTCACCATCGTCATCTTCAACGGATGGGTGCACGCAAAAGACCAATCGCTCTGGCAATGGTTTGAGGCATTCTGGCTAGTCTTGCGTGTGAACAATTTTTTCTTCTCACTACCTCTTAAGTATATGCTTTATGAAAATTAACCATTGTTTATTATAGTACATGTAGTAACTAGGTTTTTGGTGTATTAATTATGGTTTGTAAAACCATGGTTGTAGTATGGCTACTGTATCAAAACGATGGTTAATTTTACAATATTTGTAGTAAAACAGCATGGTTAATTTTCGTAAGGGAACTATATATCCAAAACACGATAAACGCCATTTAAAAAATGAGTTACTGCCAAAATCAGTATTGTATCAGATCAGTATTAAAAAGTAAATCCATAAAATCCAATATTCGCCGTGTTATTTTGTCATCTTTTCTCCCTTTTTTTCCAAACTGTGACAAACGCCAGACCTCCTACTCTGCAGAATGCAATAAATCCGCTTAACCAATCACAGCGCACCATTCCACGCATTGTAAACAATAATGGTGGCGCGTTGAATACACAGTGAATCTTAGTTTTCCTCATCTACTTTGTACTTCAACAAACAAACAAAAATAAAATAATACTTTTGATGGATTTGATAAACCTGTGGTGTTTTTTTGTGGCGGGAAAGAAATGTAAGCCATCAAAATCTAATAATTTATGTGAGAGGCACTCGGCGAAGGAAAAATGCCGGCTGTTGCTTGTTCTCACACCCGACAGCATCAAGCTTCTGTCATGCTAACACATTGACCTCAGGGGATCTTATGAAAAAACTTTCCATTATTTTACTCAAAGTCAATGAAAATCAAGCAGGACCAAAACATTTTACAGCTGATCGCTGTCAAAAAAGTTCAGCGGCGACGTCGCAAGAATGACAGCAGCAATGACAGTGTTCTTAATATGACAAAGTAAGTGTTTTAATTAATGCCATTAATGTTTATTTTTTATCAGTGTATACCACTAGTCAACTAAATTATATAACATGGCAAAAATGAATGCACATTTACATATTTATTCAATAGATTTATAGCATTTTGAAAAAAAAACTTGTCATGGATTTATTGCATTTTGCAGAAAAAAATATCAGTTTTTATAATAAATCTTTGAAAATCAAATGATGGATTTTAATTTTTTATGTTATTATAACCTATATATGCTATTTGAAAGTTTGTAACAGAAAATATTGGTTTTCATCTTGTCACTTTTTGGAAAAGAAAACACATTTTACCCAAATTAATCAAAATGTATTTATTGTGTAAACTTTATGAAGAGTTTGGTTCCAAAAAGCAATAAATCCATTTTGACTAATTGTAGTAAAAACTTGTTTTCTACTTGAAAGTGACACTATTTTCTGTTACAAACTTTCACATATAAAAGGAGGAGTGCCGTTTATTGTGTTTTGGGAAAAAGGGAGAAAAGATGACAGAATAACATGGCGGAGATGGGATTTTGCATTTAAATACTTTAAATACTGACCTGGTATAATACTGATTTTGGCAGTAACTCGTTTTTTTTAAATGGCGTTTATCGCGCTTTGAAACCAAACTCTTTATATATATATATATATATATAGTTTATGTAAATCTTTAAAACATGCAGTATAGAGCAAGTACACTTCCCACAATGCAATGCGGTTGATGACCATTTCCAGTTTGAAGCTGCATCTCATTTCGAAGGCTGCGTCTTCTGCACAGTTGTTGGCCCCATATATCATCAATTATCCTTTCAGGCCTTATTTCAGAAAACAAAGCATTACTATGAAAGACTGAAACTATCGTGATTATGTCAAAAGAGGAATAAATGTTAGCTTCATAATATTTTTTTTCTTAAAATTATAGAACCTTAATGACGTATGTGGCAGACTAATGCGATCTCCGAAGGGATGGTGCTTGAAAAATGGTTCAAAAGTACACAACATGTCAAGTAGTGTTGTTTTGATGATGGAGTCTGACTCAACTCAACTGAGTTCAGCTGGGGTTCAGGTCTGAACATTATTTGTAGGCAAGTCAAGTTCTTCATCTTCAAATGGAGTAAATTATTTCTGTACAGACGTCTTTCTTCAGGCACATAGGCACTGTCATGAATGAACAAATAATGCTGATCCACAAACTATTGCTACAAAATTGAAAGCAAGCTACTGAGCCTCTACACTGGAGTAAAAAAAACGAAAGTTTATTTTCATGTTCTCACGTAAAATGTTCATGTGCTTAGGGTTAGGGTTGAAACTTTCGCGAGCACACGTGAAACTACCGCGTGCGCACGTGAAACTATCACATGCTCACGTGAAAGCGAAACTTTGATGTGCGCACGGGAAGGTTTGACGTGAGCACGCGATAGTTTCACGTGCGCAAGCGAAACTAAACTTTATTTCATTTTTGCTCCATGTCCCCTTAGGGGCTCCGTAGCAAGCAAATCACCAGAAGATTTTTTTTAAACTGTGGGGCACACAATAGGATAAGGTGGGTTGCACAGTCACTTGGGATATAAAATTTTTCTGTAAACATTCCAACTGTGCCGTTCACCTCCCTTGGGTCAGTACGTTTTTCTAACCGCGGTTCATCATCAACGCATCTTTAATGAATGTTTAATTGAAGTGACTGTAGAAACCGTTCGGCTGTGTCTCATGTCCTTTACAGTTGTAGAGATGTCAAGTCAACTGTGCTGCATGTCATTCACTTGATGAGCCTGCATGACACTGTATGACATTAGGCGTAATTTAAGAGTTCGGTCACAAGATTACGCACGAGCACAAGGAGTGCCAAAATAACACCATACATCCGGTCGCTACTACCTTTCCAACACTGACTTTAACTGTGATAGTGCGTCTTTTGGCCTGGTACTGGTTCTGAATGAATCTACTTCATTTTAGTAGGTCCACTGGTGAAAGCGAGTGAAGTCTGAGCCAAGCATAAGTGGGTTTAAGTCTTTAACCCGATGATGAAGGATCTTTCCATTTCATCAGAAAGAATAAGTAATTGGCTCATACGTTATAGAGCTGGGATAAGCGCCCACCCACCTTCAATTTACCTTTTCAAGCCATTCCAAGCCCAAACTCTAAGAGGTTGTCAATCTCTATAAATCTTCCCGTATCATTTCTGTCCCCTGCTTCTAGCAGAAGATGGAAGATGGAGAGAAATAACACAGCAAACAGACAAAATGGGCAGCTCATCGCTTGTACCTTCATATCTGCTAAATGAGATGCTAATTCACAGTCCTGGCTTTGATGGGCCAAATAGTTTACGGTTTTCATTATGCTGCCACTCGTAATTGATTAATTACTGTAGTTGAGCTAATTGAAAGTCACCTCGCTCTCCCGACGCTGCGGTTGGAAATTGCGGTTCAGGTGGGTTACGGTTGATGTGCGAACTTGTGTGTCTTTATCTGTGGTTACGTCCTTAAGCTCTTCGTTCTGATTGGGTCCCATGGTAGCTCCTGAAAACCAGCCAAACCACAAACGCTGTCTTGAGTGTGATGCAACTAATAAGCCAATTAACTTATTAGTTCGTTTAGGGACGTAACTGGCAACATGGCCACTCATTTCAGTAATTTAATGCAGGTTTTAGCTCCTATTAAGCAAGGCATCTTTCTAACCTGGATTGTTAAGGGATGCATGTACTTTGGTGTTTAAAACCAACCCAGTCTCACCCCATGGCGTCAATATTTGACGACACTTGACCATGCGTCAATATGTTGACGCGGAGGGTATACCTTTCGTGTCATTTTTTGACGAACTGGGGACTTCAATACTATTACGTCCGTTGCATTCTCTTTCCTATTTTCTTACCATTTTCGCGTCGGTTTAGGGTTAGATTACGCAAAATTAAACAGTGTACGCGAAATTAAACAGTTGTCACCTGGCGTTGGGGTTAGAGTTAGGTTTGGGTATCGATGGCATTATGTAAATCTAACCCTAAACCGACGCGAAAATGGTAAGAAAATAGGAAAGAGAATGCAACGGACGTAATAGTATTGAAGTCCCCAGTTCGTCAAAAAATGACACGAAAGGTATACCCTCCGCGTCAACATATTGACGCATGGTCAGGTGTCGTCAAATATTGACGCCATGGGGTGAGACTGTGTAGTTAAAACAAGGACATTTTTAACACTTGCATTGTGTTCGATTTTTGTGACGATTTTGATGGAGCTGGTCAAATTGACCCACATTGGATTCAATACAAATCCTTAAATATTACAATATGAAAAGCAAAAAGGAATTAGGTATGAACTGGACCATTTTAGGATCAGTACTGTATTTGTCACACATTACAAACACTAAATATTAAAAAGTATGATTTTAAAAAATACATTTAACCACAATTTGTAATATGTTTGTAATATATTATCTAATATTGCTGTGAAATGAAATGAAGCTTTTCTTTTCCTAAACAGGCTCTTTTTTTGTTCTTGAGGCTCACTGTACAAATTCAAGAAATCACTGTTGACATGATGTGCACACATCAAGCTCCTGCTTTCTGATTTCTTGCATTTTACACAAATTGTGCTCGTTTTGGTGTCATGTTTTGTGGGGCACAACTGGCATCACCTGTATTTACCTCTGGGTTATCTGGGGGTCTGAATTCATCAGTTTTTTACATAGTATTTCATATACATTAAAAATAGAAAAAAATAGTTCACTTTTACTTTTCTGTGTCTGAGGAAGTCTTTATCAGTACTGAAAATAGTGAGGAAAAGCTCACATTTCCCTTTCCAGGGTAGTAAAGCACACAAAAAAATGTGGATCAAATTGACCCGCGAACATCAAAATCGTTACAAAATGATTTGCGTACATTTCACAACATATCAGCGTGTCCAAACTTTGCATGCATGTTCATGGCCATAAATCAGATAAAGTCACAAAATTTCAAGAATAAAATCACAGGATAACTGGTTTATCCGACAGCTTAAAAATGGGTCAAATTGACCCGGAAATTAATATAATTGTTAATACGTAGCTATCCAAGACATGCTTTTTGTCTTAAGAAGGACATCTATCATAAATATCATATTTTTACATTTAAATAAATTGTGAAAATGTAATGCTTAACTGATAACTTTATAATAATGTATTATGTATGTTATAGTACTGTATGAATAATAAATAATAATTGTGTTACAAAAAAAACAATTGTCAGAACAAACCAGTCTGATCTCATGGGAATTCGTATGTATTTTAGAAGTGAATCATGCAAAAACACGATTATTAAAAAAAATTAAACAACTCCCATAACCACGCCTCTAACCCCAACATCAAAGGGCAAAAGCAAATCATACAAAAACGTACAAATGTAATGACCAATGGACGATCAAGAGAGAATGCATTTCCAGCATATGACATAGATGTAGTAAAGATCATCACAAGCTTAAAACGCACTCTCTCATGAACGCACATCAGTTATTTTTTAAAGTTATAAATATTGGTATTTGTCTTACAAAATCGCATAGATTTTCCTCAGAAGGCCTTTATTAACTCTTTCCCCACCATTGACAAGTTATCTACTCAATAAAGAGAAAACTCTTCCCTGCCAATGACGAGTTTTTACGGCAATCCATATTTCTTCTATTATCCACTAGGTGGCACTCAACACAACTTATAAAACACTTAAGCATCCACTGATCCAAAACCAGTAAAAACTCTTAGTATGTTTTGATCATCGCTCTGAATCTGATCTCTAACTGAAGTCCTTTGCAATTTGCAATTATCTCAGCTTTTTGCTTAAAAGTTTGTATTCTTTACGAACCTTAACCATAATTGAGAGGTGATTAAAAGAGAATATGAAAATGGATGAAACAGGGTTTTTCTTTAAAAGCAAAGAATCTTTTTTATTTGATATATTGTATGTTTATATATCAAAAGAAAAACTTTTGTGAAAATAATACAATCTTTAAAACGTGCAGTATACAGCAAGCAAACCTCCCACAATGCAATGTGCCTGACGACCATTTCCAATATGGCCCTGTCCCAAATGGCGCACTTCATGTGGACTTTCGGTCTCGTGGCCTTAAATTGCGCATGCTCGCTGAGTCCATGAGTCAAAAATGCAGGCGCTGCCTGGCAACTTTTTTAAAGAAATGCTGGCGGTGAACGAGTTAACCCACTGGAGCTGTGTGGATTATTTCTGTGAAAGATTGATGGACTTTTTTGTGCTTCAAATCAAAAGCACCATTTACTGTTATTATAAATCTTTGAACAGCCAGAACATTTTCTGATATAACTGATTGTTTTTTACTGAAAAAAGATAATCACATACATTAAGGATGGCTTGAGGGGTGAGTAAATCATGGGGTAATTTTCACTTTCAGCTAAACTAACCCTTTAACCCAGCCATGCTAACAAGTCAACCCCAACCCCATTTGAAACACATCAGTATGGGACTGTAAAGTAAAGATGTTGATCTGTTGGAATGATGCTTCTGTCCTGTCCCGTTTGTGACATCTAATGAATTCCAAACATAAATATAGATCCTTATTTCCTAATGCTTCCAAACAGTAATCCATTTCACTACAGAGCGCCGGCAGCGACAGGAGCGCCCTCAAATACGCTGTAATGGAAATTCTCTATACATTAAAGATGATAAGGGATCCATTACCGGACGATTTTGTGAACTGATAGCAGAAATAGCCCGACATGATTTTATGTCAGTCCACGGCAGCACCACAAGTCCTCGTTCTTGTGATAAAACACTAATGCTAATTTGCTGCAGTCAATTTTCGTTTTAAAATTTCTTATGTGTGTTTTGATGATTAATTTATTTCGATAATGGTGAAATACGAAACACGGGTAGAAAAGTGCTCTGAATACAGACTCTCCTCTCAGATGGAGGGCTCGTCTGACCTGAATACACAATCAGGAGCTGAAAGATACCAACACAAACATCAAAATACAGAAAGCAGACCCATTTAAAAGAACTATTTTCTCCATATCCTCATTTCATTTCTGTCTCATTTCTCAAAACACTAAAATGACCAAAAAAAACAAACAAAAAACATAGCACAAAATACATAAATGTAAATGATTTGAAAGGTGCACAGCTCATATTTATTTTTATATAGCTTGATCGGTCACACTGGTTTTAGGACATATATACATTGTATACACATCACCACAAATGAGATTTGGGACCCACGGTGAAGGGAAGATTTTCATCTTGAACAACAACCTTATTTTCAGTTTCTTAAAATCAATACGGCTTTAAAACACCACATAAAAGAAGCTTGTACAAAACATATGGACTATGTTCGGAAGAAAATAAAGATTTAGCAAATGATGATAAAGTTTCTGTAAGGACCTCAACGTATATCTGATGAAATGTCTGAGGTAAATCCATCAGCTTTAAATGGCTCTGTTCTGGGACCAACGAAAAATAAACTTGAGCCTCCAACACACAACACACACAATCCTGCTGTTCAGACGCTGGAGAAGACGAGAGCATGAAGGTCTGAAAAATGAGGATGAAAGAGAATTTGAAGCAGATGAAAAAGATGAAGAGAGATATAAAGACATGTGAAATGGGGGCTATAAGAAAAGTAGTCAACGGCTGAGCTGGAAATGGGAAAACTAAAAGCAAATGAGAGAAAAGAAGGTGAAGGTGTGTGGATAACAGGGTTGAATTGAATTGGGAATGAGTTTTACATTCTGGTTCAGGAATTTGAATCGAGGAAGACAGAAGGGTGCAGAATTGTAATTTGGAATAGAAGTAGGATTAAAAATGCATGCCAAACCTTAAACACTATTAAACCTGGTTCAGCATGTTGGTGACTTGCAAAATCTTCTGGGGTTTCCGGTTTAATTCAAAAACTTACACGTAATCAAAAGAGAACCAAGTGCTTAAATTCAGATTTTTCCTTTACTACGGTAGAAGATAAGAAAAGCCTGGGGGCAAAACAGAAGGGTGCAATGGACCAAACCGCATAATTCTGACCCAACAGAAAAAATATTTGGAGAGGGAGATGAAGGTTCAGTGTCAGCAGGTTTGGCCACAGACTGCAGGCAGCAGATCAATGTTGCAGAATATTCTCCTCTATCTGATATAATGTGATGATGTGAAGAGGGAGAGAGAGAGAGAGAGAGAGAGAGAGAGAGAGAGAGAGAAGAGAGAGAGAGAGAGAGAGAGAGAGAGAGAGAGAGAGAGAGAGAGAGATTTTACCACAGAGTATTACTGAAGCATCCCACAAGAGCAGTGTTGAGATTAAAGAGAAAGCATCATCACAATAAGCATCTTCATTTATTTAAAGTAGGTGAATTATTAAAGACGAGAAGAGCTGTCAGAATAACCCCATCGCTTTAAATAATTGAGCCCGTTATAAGTAGTCTAAAGAGAAACACACACTTAAAATTTTTATTTCATAAGGCTCATAAAGTTTTCTGCATTGTTAAATTTAGACACCTTCATAACAAAACAGTTTAATACGCTACTATGCTGGACTGAAAATCGTTTTGCTTGTAATAAAACAATAGTAAACATATAAATTATCACCACAAGAAACATTGAAGACTTTCTTGCATTGCACAGATGAAAACTATTTAGCTCAATGTCTTGTGTTTCTAAGCCTTCCTAAAACTTAGCAATTCATTTTTACATTCTTCAGCGATCTTGCGTCCTTGTGTTTTCGCTCTACGTCATCATTAACCGTCAAAGTTCAATTCCAATTCTCGAGAACGCAAGTACAGACGACGCATGAAAATACCTGGATGTGTTGTTGATATCGAGGATGCATCGAGTGCAGACTTGCGCACTAAAATCGCTTTACGCCCCAGATGTCATTGTCGCAAAACAATGGCGGAGGTGAGGTGACCAACAGGAAGATCGCACACATTTCAATTCTCACAAGTGCGTTCTGTGTTCTCGCAACCTTCTGAGTTCATTCTTCCAAGGTCGCCTGGCAAGATCGATCTCTACAAGAACGCAGAACAGCCATTCTCTGTCTAATTAAAAAATGAACTTACCCTTTGCTATATATACTTTGTTAGACTTGGTGAGACTAGTTCTAGTGCACTTATGTATTGCTGTTCTTGTGTTGCTCTAATTGCTTTTATTGTTACCTCATTTGTAAGCCGCTTTGGACAAAAGCATCTGCTAAATGATTGATGTAAAATGCAATTAAATGTAAATGTATTTAAAATATAACAACAACAAAAAATGCAACAAGTTCAAGTTCAGATGTTCATTCACTTCTCTATTAACTATTTACTGAAAAAAAGTTGTACAATTTGCTTAAAGGTGCCAAAGAGTGCATTGAAATAATCTGTTAAATTGTTCTATGATATTTACATACTGTAGAAGGTATGTAACTGTTTTAAGTGCAAAAATGATCCAAAAATGTTTTAACATGTCCATTTACAACCCTAGGGTTTGTCCTTTGAATGAAATGGTCTATTTTTACCAAATTTGGAAGGGTCATGAATAATAATGTTGAGCTTTGCTCTGATTGGCTCTGCTCTGATTGGCTCTGCTCTGCTCTTAGGCTCATGCAGTAGCTCACATTAGTAAACAGACATTATGTTTGATTATCAGATGAAGATACAGAATTTGAAGAATAATCAATTATTTGGAGATGGTTCAGGGACGTTTCTGAGTGGTAAGTTTGTGTTTTTTTCAGTATGGACCTGCAAAATGTAACTGTAAAGTCAATAGTATAACTTCAGCCTAAATGCTAGCATATAGCATTAACTAGCATATAGCGCTAACTCAGCAGACACAACTTTGTTTTTAGCATTGTAACAACATTGTAATTGTTTTAATGCGTAATTTAATGTTGGGGGTGTACATCTCGACTGTTACGTCACAGTTTGTGTTATGTTGTGATTGGTCTGTCTTTTTTGCATGCATGAGGTTTACAATCGTGGTTTAGGCTCATGATATGTCATTACCATGTACAGAACTCTTGTTATTCATCGTTGCCTAGGTAAATAAAGTTTTACAAGTAAAATTTACTGCTTTAATTTCAAGCACAACTTACCAAAATCAAATAAATTCTACTTAATAGTACATGAACCATTTTGTTAAATATTAAGTAAATGTCACTTTATTATTTTTATTTTAGAAGTTAGATTTATTTTAATTGTTTATGTAAAGCATATGACTTTTTTAAATACTGAAGCATTGCTGTCCTAAAAATATTAAATAAATTGTATTTACTGTTGTATGGTATATTGTTTTTACGGTTTGTTATTTTTCTTTAACATAGTTGTATAGACTAAAGGGAATCGCACACCGGCCGCGGCGTTTTAAAAAATCGAACACATTGTTTTCTATGAGTATACAGCCGCCAGGTGGCGCCTGTCCGCGCCGCCCAGCTGTGACTCAGGAAGTTGCTCAAATCCCTGTCGCGCCACACAGCGCCACTCACATAGTTTAACATTAAATAACATCATATTTGTCCCAAATCATTAAGGATTAACATTGGCTGCTAACGTATATTTTGCATTTTGAAGTAGACGCTATCTGACGAAGGTCGCGCTATTTAATGTGCACTTCTGGTTTACAATACATCCGAGTTGTCCTAGACGCGAATCAACGGAGCGCTGAGCTGCGCGGCCGGTGTGCGATCCCCTTTAATCATGGGGTGGTTTCCTGGACAGGGATTAGCTTAAATCAGGACCAGGCCTTTTTAATTAGTTTAATTAGGAAATATAACTAGTTTTAACAAACATGCCTTACTAAAAACATTATTTGTGTGCATTTTGAGGCAAAACAAAGGGTACTGATGTATTTTAAGATATGTCAGTGCAAGTTGTTTTCAGTTTGGACAGCTCTTACATTTATTTTATCTAGGACTAGTCCAATTCCTGTCTGAGAAACCGCTCCTTAGTGTAATATGGTTTATTATACAACAACAAGACTGACTATAAGTTAATCACTGAATAAACTTGATTCTTCACATAAAACACACACAAAACTGTGTTTATGACATGAATTGTCAGTACTGTGGAGAGAAATAATAAAATGTGCTGAACAGAGTTCATGTAAGTAAACACTGATAACCTGAACAGTAACTTTAACAAAACAACATTAATAATGTAAGAGTTTAAAACTCTATGACATTTTATTAACAAATATTTAAGTAGTTAAAGTTCTTATCAGTTCTTATTCAGTGAAAAATCTTAAATACTTTTTATGGGTATCTCTTACAACATCAAGCAGACTTGAACGCTAAAGTTTTTGATTAAAATTTAATGACTATGTGCAATGACTATAAACAGGTAAATAATACAAGAAAATATATAACAAGACTTACTATTCACACACAGTTCATTTTGTACATGAAGTAATTGTGTATTTGTTTATCATTTTTCTTAAGAAAATCCAGTTCTCAATAAATGTTATATTACTATGTAGAAATTATAATATATTTTACTAAACCAAAACGTTTTTTTTAGTGGCCGAGACCCACTTTCCTAACCGGTAATATCACTCAATAAATGGCAACAATTGTGCCCATTCCTGATTTACATACAGCTATGGCAGACATTATTAAAAAGAAATTTTAGAGACAGTACTTTCTGGAATTTTAATTGAATATCCCAAAGTTATCCACTGGGAAATTTATGACCGATAGATGATCCCTGACATCAGGTCATGGGGTTTCATAGGGATTCCAGAAATACTTTGAGGTGTAGTTTAAAAGTCCTCTGTACCTGGAACTTGAATTAATTCAATTAATAATGCATGTGTGATAGTAAGAAAAAATCTTAAGCTGCCAATGAACATTTTGTGAAACATTTATACGTCAAATTCTTCAAACACCTTTCTAAACTTGTCATAAGACAAACTGGCAAACCTTTAGTCTTTAAGACGAGCAATCAATAAAAAAGGACAAAAACTGAGAGCATATCCTAAAACTGAAGCATCAGATGCCCTTCACCAAAGTCCATAACTCAGTGCACTCAGTCGGGACTAAACCGCTAGCATGCGCTGTATAAAACTCCTAAGTGGCGTAAATCGCATTAGATTAGACCTGCTGAGTGAATAAATGACAGACTGAAACAATAAGTTTGCATGAGAGAGGGCAGCGGGAGGCTGAAATAGGTCTCCAGCTGTTCATATCATCCTCAACGTGCCACTGGCAGCCGTCTGGACCTGATCCATGACCAGGTGCATGGGTTTTCACGCTTGTTAACGCCTTTCCTGATTGAAAATGGAGCTAAATTAAATCCGCGAGAAGCCCTTATTAGCCTCCTAATATCTTTTTATTTAGCCAGCAATTTCCTTGAGGGCCCAAACAGAAATTAATCTCAAAACAAACCAAAGGAGCTCATTTAAAAAAACTTGTGTACACGGTATGTGTACAGAACTGTTTAGGCAGAAATCAATATGATTTAATAAGCCATATACACTTCAAAATTCAAAAGTATAGACCACGGTTGCCTGCAATGTGTCAAAGCAAAATATGTTTCTGTATAATCTAAAAATGAGTACCCATAGCGTATTTCCGAGAAAAAAAATGATGTGAGTTATAGCACTGATAATATATCTGTACAGGAGAGATTACAGAGATGGTTTAGCTATTTATTATTTTAATTACCATATGTGATCATTCACTCCCACATTCATAAAGATTCATCAACATTAGAACGAAATTAAGAAAAAAAATGTGTTCACAAATTAGCTGCATCCTAATTTGCATACTAAACTTTATTAGATATATTATAAATAGAGTTCAAAATTAGAAAATGGTACACACAGGGTATAATTTGTAAAAAAACATGGGGGATGCTTTCAAATATTTTTATGAAAATAAATTATGAACCACAGTCTCATATTGATTATTCAGGGTATTAAGTTATTTCTTGTAACTGTTGAAATTAAATATATAGGAATGTCTTACTCGCACCCGCCCTGAGCGGGATTCAAAGAGATGAGAGTCGGACGCTCTAACAAGGACGCTAAAGGCGATGAGTTTTAATGTCTGTCACAAGAGCACTTCTTGATTAGGGAGGTTGGGGAGTGAGGTTTACTTTTACTGCACAGCTATCATTGACTAGCTGGTCTCTCTTACAGAAACTTAACTCTTTCACCGCCAGCGTTTTAAAAAAAGTTGCCAGCCAGCGCCAGCGTTTTTCATGAATTTCACCAAAGTTTAATGCCTTCCAGAAAATGTTCTTCTTTAAATATATAAACATACAATATACCAAATGAAAGAACAGACCCTCTGCTTTCAAACAAAAAAAACCGTTTCATCCTACCTTTAGTGGTTCTTTTGCAATCAGCTTTTGAATATGGGTAGGTTTTTGCAAAAACACCATATTTTGAGCAAAAAGCAGAAATAATTCAATTTTTGTGACGGACTTTTCATAGAGATCCCATTCAGAGCGTTCTTTAAACAGACACGGACATGCAGCAGCTTGCCACAGGGCAATACTTCCGGGTTTAAAAAGTTGTGGGAGGGTGCCACCTGGTGGATAATAGCGGTATTGCGGAAAGACGGAAAATCTCGTCATTGGCGGGGAAGCGTTTTCTCTTAATTGACGAGATATCTCGTCAATGGCGGGGAAAGAGTTAATAAAACAATTACAAAATCTGAACCGTACATGCCAGTGATTTTAGGGGGTCCATTAATGACAAGATATTGGCGAATGTCTTTAGAAAGCGCTAGGGCTGAAATGTTGTTTGACGGCCTTTAGGTCCTTAGGGGTTGTGCACACCAAAACTTTTAAATGCGGCTAAATGCCTGGAGGAGACCGATTGCCAGCTGTTTTTTCAGGTGAGCAACAGCTTTCTTCAGCCGATCGCTTTGGTAGCTGTGATACTTGAGCTGTGAGACGGTTGGTTGTTGTGATACTTGTCCTGCCCCTACTCCACTGTGATTGGACGGCCATGTGAGACCTGACATTGACGAGCGAAGCTTTCATCCAAAGTTGAATCTCTTTCAACTCTCGACGCTCAGTGCCTTGCACGGAAAAACGCTAGCTGCTGGCAGAGCTTCCATTGGAAACAATTGAAAACATGCGCCGGTCGCGGGCGTAAAAGCTTTGGTGTGCACGCCCCCTTAGAGCTTGGCGACATTTGGAAAATCTGGGCATGGATTAAAATGAATCATGACATAACCTAGACATGCTGTCACCTATTATCACAGGAGACTGACAGTAATAAGCCTACTCCATTCCTGATTTAACTGTTGTTTGGACTATTGCATGGCAGCATTTTTACTTATATTAAATTATCTTATTTAAAGGCTGTCTGATGACCATTGATCATGAGAGGATAAAAAATAAGCAGGGATATAAACACCAGGTGTGGGGTAATCCTCCTCATCTCCCAAGCAAATTGCACATTTATATCCACATATATGGTTTTCATTAACAAAAGAAGTACATACATTTAGAACCTAGAGCGCACTATCCCAAACAAACTGGGGTGCGTTTCCCCAAAGCATCGTTGCTAACCTGTTAGCAACTGAGTTGGTTGGGCATGGGAAATTGCATTGCAACCAACAAAGTTGCTAACTTAGTTAGCAACGATGCTTTTGGGAAATGCACCCCTGGTTAATTGCACCCTGGCTCGTTTGCAGAGGTCAGCTCAGGCATGGTTTACTTGGGCTCGGGTTCAAATCTTATAGTGTGGGCATTAACCAGAAGGCGAGACGTCAGCTGTGTGACAGTCAACATTAGTTCAAATCCTTCTGATGTGCCCAGCATGGTTATGTAAAAATGGTAGGGGTGTGACGAGACACTTAATCCACGAGACGAGACGAAACACGAGATTGGGTTCACGAGAACGAGACGAGACGATATTTTTACACTTTTTAAGAAACCCTCAATGATAAAATAAATGAATAAGAAACTGAAATCACATTATTTTTAAATGTTTTAACTAATCAAGGACTGGCCCTAACAATTATTTTGATAACTGATAATGAAGTAATTTGTTATTTTGACCCAAGTGAGCAGTAGCCTTTAAAATTACATAATAACGAAGATGCAATAATAATTGGTTCAAATAAAGTATTAAAACCAAGTTACATTAAACAACATTTTGTGGCCTATAAATAAAAAGCATTATGTATGTATTATAACAAATGCCTGCAGGGGGCGATAGAGGACTCGTCTCGCGGACGCTGTCTTCACTTTCACTTTAGAGGGAGAGAAACGCTTATTTTTAGTCAAACAATGTTTATTCCATATTAATATTTAATATATGTCCATTTCTTTACACAAGAAATTATACAGCCACTGTCATTTTTGAGAACATGCAGACATTAAATCATGTAAACTCTGTGTGTTTAATCTGCTGAGACTTCACATCTGACACTGATCAACAGACAAACACAACGCATCTCAGACTTCACACGAGCTCCCAAACGAACATTATTGGAAACCTAAACAAAAAAGCAAACGCAGTAAAAGATAAATATAATGCATGCACTGTAAAAGGGTCAAACAGAAAGCTGCATCCTCCGGAGGTCGCATATGCAGGCTGCATACATCATCAATGTTTATTTCAGATCATTAACTGAGTATTACATTCGCAAGTCGTGAGCAACAATTTGCGATTAACTAAATAATTAGTAAACTTTATAATTGTTAATAGTCTCTAATAAGACAGTGATTGAAGTAAATGCCGTTTAAAAATGTGACCTCCGAAGGATGCAGTCTTTTATTTGAGAAACGGCCAGCACCTTGCCACCTCCACAAGAAATCTTGCACGAGATCTCATCACACCCCTAGAAAATGGCTGTGCAGCATACGGTTGTGCAGATGGACAATAGAATCGTGTTTCGATGATCGTCAGACATATCACTAATAGCGGGATTTCATGACGATAGTTGGCGATCGTTATTATTATTATCATCACCAATTCACATTAACATGCACGTTTGCATGCTTTTCCTCACATGAGGCGGTTTGTGGGCTTCACTTTACGCAAGAGAGCTTGTGATGTCTTGGACTCTTGCTCGGACCTAAATGCGCGCGTCATGGTCTACTTCTAGTGCCTGACCTTGTAATACGCGTGACTCTGCCATTTTCTTGCACCTGAGAGGTTGTTAGGCATGCAAAGGGTTAAAAGCAGCGAGTTTGTTGTTCCAACTCCCTGGCACGCAGGAAATTTTAGAGCGCCTGGACTTAATGACGCGGATAGATTAATGGCATCAGTTTTAAGAAGGTTGCGGTCATGAAAGAGTTGCCCTTGCTTCTTTTTTGTCCACCAATCAAAAGACTCATAAATACGTAAAAAAATATCAAATAAATAAATGAGTAAACTACACCCCCAGCCCTGACTATCGTGTATCGGTGATCTCACAGGCTGGCAACAGGACGATCTCAAAATGGGGCATATTGCCCAACACTATTAGCGATACATAGTTGAAGCAGTATGTTAGACATGTGAGAGGGCCGAACGACTCGAAAATAAAAGCCACAAACTTAACATTATGATAGACAGGCTTTACTTGATGTTTTCCTCAAAACAGTCCCAAGCCTGTGAGGGAGCGGGGCATTCGCATTCAGGCACAGTTCAAGGCAAAGTATACCACTAGTTTAAGCAGGGCAAACTGGGACACAGCAATTGTAAATCTAGTGAACATTACAGTACGAGAACATTTTCTGCGTATACATCACTTGTACGTAGTTAATAGCGAATGAGAGCCAAACTGCTGCGCTGTGAATTTCATCAGTTTCTGCTTACCTGGGCCAGGTGGTGCTGTGAAACTGGGGCCTATACATCATGCAAAGACATCCCATCTAACAATGTGTGTCATGTGCCCTGTATCCCTCCGAGACCCATGATACTAACTGAACCTCATCTGTAAAGGTCCAACAGAAAGTCATGGAGGACACGGGGACGTCTTACGGCTATCGTGAAGACGCCGGAGTAAACCTGATGTATAGTGTGACTGGGAATAACGCAGTGTGCCAGCACAGATATCAACTTTGTGGTTTAAAAGTAGGGCACATTTTGCAGCTCGCATTCACCTTGAGGCACTGAAGTTTTCATTCATGTCAACCCCTCACCAGAAGCCTCAGGCTGTAAGTGAACAACTGAAGGAGGCTTGTTAATATATTATTCAATATTCAGATGAAATTAGTCGAGTTTCAAATTTGGCTGCTCTTAAAGCTCGACTGCACTGAAGATCATATTTTCATGTTTTTTTAATGTTAGATTTCAAAATGGAAGTTCTTTAACATCTGTTGTGGTGAACGCAATACAATACTGTCAACTTTGACCATTTTGTGCAGCTATTAAATCTGCTGTATCACGACTAAAGAAAGATGTTTTATATGGGTTTGCAGTCTGAATAAATGAGATGAGAGACAAAGACTGATGCCACAAAATAACAAAAAGGCAATAAGCCGACATCTTCCCGCTGTGCTTTCCTTCTTGGTCGTACATTATTACAAACAGAAAACACAGCATACTTTTAAAAGCTGGTTGTCATTGGTCAAAGACACAAAAATCTGACTCAAGACTTTGAAGACTTTGAGGTCTTACAGAATAAATTTGTCAGAGCGGATCATTTCTCTATACGACAAATTTAAATAAAAATACAGCATGGGGCTGGACGATATGGCCAAAATTTCAATCAGCGATATACTGCTAAATTTTTGGTCGGTAGGTTTAAATCAGATAATGATATGAATGTTAAAAAAGCATTGGGATAAACTGCAAAAATGCCCAAACAATACAAACTTTTGATCAAAGTCTATGAAGCCTCCTACCATAAAACCATATAATATTTAAAAAGAATAAAAGTGGTATAAATACATTTATATTTATCTTTAATTTGTATTTAGCCTTCATAACCTTGGCACCTGATGGCCTATTTTTCTTATCCGTAATTCAGTTTGTGTTGCATTACATCTCTCCGTTTTCCCTCCTTATATAGTGTCACCATTAGAAGCTGTGACTTCTTGTGAACTAACCCCGCACCTCCTTTTCGTAATTCTGAGTGACAGTTCTTCTCTGGGCAATAGTGACAACGATATGATTTGACGCGAGGTACAGATGAGTGATTTATATCCGATCAGGCATTCCGTTTTCCTTGCCGTCCCAGAGAGCGCGGCTCATGGTTGTTTAGCTACGAAAGACGCCACGGAAGCGCGCATTGGAGGGATGAAGCGTCTGGTGATGTAGTACTCGAGTCCGGTCTCTAGACCGATTACTGCTTTCTTGGACGTGTCTCGGACTTGTTCCTTCAAAGACTCGGTCTCGGACCACAGTGGGAGGATAAGGACTCGTAATTTCAGACTGAGTTCTCATGACTAACGCATTTTTTTAATGTTCATATAAAAAACTCGGTTTTTACTCAGACTTGCTTCCTCAAAGACTCGGTCTTGACTCGGACTCGACTCTATTTGAAAACAAAGGACTCGGTCTCGACTCGGTCTTGACCCTTCAAAGACTCGGTCTTGACTCGGACTCGGCATAGACGTTCTCGTCCCCATCACTAGAAGCATCTGCCCTTGACCCACAGTTAAGACGTGTTTTTAGACGTGACACATGAACGACCACAGCCCACGGGACGCTATAATGTATATTTAGAAACCATATCGTTATTGAAAAATAAATACAGCAAAATATATTGATATTGAATTATTGTCCAGCCCTAATACAGCATGTTATATTATACTAAATTACTTTATAATAAATTATTCTTCAAAAACTAAAAATGATGAATAATTGTTAAGGAAACGAGGAAGCTGTGATGATATAAATTGCGGTGAGATTGCAGGCAGCAGTTGAGACGTCCCTCAACGCTTTCATTAAATGGATTTTGATCAAAGCTGTAGAGAAAACCCATCACTCCTCTTTAATTCCCGAGTCATCTGCAGTCCACTCACTGCAGGCGGCTTAATGACGTCGCTCTTATTTGTAGTCATTTCAGGAAATTCAACGACCTACTTGCCAGGGTCATGCGCAAAATGAACAAGACAAGCATCTTTGAAGATTATGATAATAGATTCGAGGGGAGAAATCAGGATTGTCTTGAAATTCACTAGCACGCATCCTCATCTCATTACCCTCTCGCGTGGCAACCCATATCAAAAGCCTAATAAAAATACACAGTGGATAACATTAGCATTGTATATTTCCACACGTTTATTTTTTTTTTGGAGGGGGAAGGCTAAAGAGAAACATCGGCCACATATCCGTAATGCAGAGTGAATAACAGTGAGGGAACATCCCGTTCCCAGCATTCCCGAAGAACCTAAACTGATGCCTTGGATGGAAAATTGCATCTTTTTTTTGCAGCATGCAAGCGATCTAAAGCCCCATGGTGAGTCTATGGGGGGAGAAACACTTGGGAAAAAGCATTTTCATGCAAATGAGTTTATCTGGGAGCCGGCGAGTCGCACATTCAAAGGTGCGTTTACCGCTAACAATTTGGAATGGAGAGTTATAGTCGTGTTCTGGGGCAGGCACGCTCGTTTCTGAAGAAAATATGGAGAGGAATAGCGGGCATGTCTGCAAGGAAGAAAACAAGTTGTGAATGTTTTATGAGCATGTCCGTGAGTGCTGCCGTCGTCGTGTACAGAAGATGCTAAAACAGCGGTGCACTAAGAGGAGGGCGTGACCAAAGCAAACAAAAACATTCATTAAGAAACACTCAGTATGGCCCTTGATCCAGCAGAAATTACCGTCGAGTGGGGAGTTTGGTGGGAAAAGCGCACGGCTAGACATGCTGGAGCCCACCGTTCACTTAAGCAGACATCTATGCTAACCTTGTTGTGGACTTTTCATTGCACTTAAGAACCCAATGCCTCATTGTTTCATAACTATACAGTGTTTGGAGAACAGGGAAGTGACTTAAAAATCAATTCATTAATTTGTAAGCTAACTCTAAAGACCTAAAGGCAGTGAAACAACACATCAGCCTCAGCTCTTTCGAAAGACATTTGCCAATATCTTGTCATTAATGGACCCATGCCTGTTAGCGCTGCGGTCATATTATGTGCAAGTGTTTGCCACAAAATTAACAAATTTACACTCTTTCCCTCCAAAAAAAAAAAAGGACGGAGGGCATTGATGACTCATCGTGCACTTATGACATATACAGGTTTTTGTCCAATCAAATGCTTTCTAGAATGACATCGTTCATTTTCCAAATACCACCTGCCTTTGATTTCCATTAGTAAACACATGACTGATGAACTTAAGCCTACAGGCTATCGTTATTCATTTTTTTTATACGTCCTGCCCAAACTTTGCATTTTACCAGGAAACACATCAGCTCGGGAAAGAAAAGTGCTTTTGTCAGGATATTTTAACTGCAAACCAACTTGGGGACACCAAACTTCTTTTGGTTGAGTAGTTAAATCAAGTCAGTACTATTTGTATAGTGCTATGCACAATGTATATTGTTTCACAGCAGATTTACAGAATATACACCCTACTGTCTTAATGCCTTCGGTGAACACGAAAAAGTCAACAGTGGCAAGAAAAAGCTACTTCTTTCTACACACAAAAGCAATTTGAGAAACACCATTAGTTTCCCAAACACTTTCAACACAGTTAACAAGGTAAAGAGAAGCAATGCATGCAAACTAGAGATGCAGTAGATGTTAATGGCTTCTAATAATGGCTGGAATGCAGTATGGTGTTTTTTCTGAACTCCGTGTTGGACCAGTAGGTGACTGGGTGGCACAGAAGAGACCGAGCTCACCGCTGAGAGGGCGTAACGTGTCCAGGTGCTGTGAAGCGTGAGGCTCAAGCACCCGACAGAAGATTAAAAGAGGGCGTGCAAGGCACCGAGCCCGGGCCGGGCTCCAGCCTGTGTCCAGGGGCAGAATACAAACAGAGCTGTCACAAAAGATGAACTTCATCGCAGTGACACAGGATTTGAACGCATCACGTCATTGCATTTCATTTATATGAAAAGCATGTTTCTGCACACACACATTTTTACTTTGGATGAATACCAATATCATCTAAAACATCAACCCTTTTAATGCATGTAAAATACTGAACAGAAACAATTTTGATTAAAACATTATTTATGCTTTTAACTCATTCCCCGCAAGCCATTTTTTGAAAAGTTGCCCAGCCCTCCAGCATTTTTTGTGATTTTCACAAAAGTTTCACAAAATGCCTAACAGGAAAATTTTCTTCAAAAAAATATATAAACATACAAATATATGAAAGAACAGACCCTCTGCTTTAAAATAAACTAAAACAAACAAAACAGGAAAAAAAACGTCCATCCTATCTATTTTTTTCTCTGCTTATAAACTCTTAAATGGGTATTTTTCTTATAAAAATAAAAAAAATATCAAAAAGCTGAAATAATTGCATTTTTGTGAATATTTTTTTCAGAGAACAGATTCAGAACGAGTATCAAAACATACAAAGAGTTTAAAATTAGTAAATAATTTTTTGCTTCAGTTTTTTTTTTAATAAACTGGGTAAGTATCAAGTGGATAATCGCTGTATTACAGATTAACATAAAACCTCATCAGGAACACTTTTTTATGCAAATGTATTCTTTAAATTGACAAGATATCTTGTTAATGGCGGGGAAAGAGTTAAAGAAACAGTATGTAGGTTTGTGGCCAAAACTGGTATTGCAATCACAAAACTTGTGGCCAAAACTGGTATTGCAATCACACAACTAGTGCCCAATACACAAAATGACAACATAAACATTAGTTGAGGGCTGCAACTCCACTTTTTAAATGACAATATCCTGGCCAGACCACTGTTGTAAGTGATATAAGTATTTGAAATGAAAATTATTTCTTAATGTCTATTGACATATCAGGGCCATTTTATGATTAATTGATATACATTTCTTACATACTGTTCCTTTAAACATTATTTTGTCCCATAATGTAGGTCAAGGCAGCAAACACATTTATTTTATAATAATGCATTTTTAGGAGTTTAGGAAGAGAGATTTGACAGCTTTGACTTCAAAGTATGGCCAAGTATACAGTACCACCCTCCATATTTTACATTATTGCGGTTTTATGTTACCCTGCTGGACCACAAAAACAGTCATAAGTGTACTTTTTTTTTAAATTAAGATTTATACATAATCTAAGGATGTAAAAAATAAAAAAATATTGAGAAAATTGTCTTCAAAGTTGTCCAAATAAAGTTCTAAGCACTGCATCCACTCACAAAAATAAAAGTTTTGATATATTTACGGTAGGACATTTAAAAAATCTTATTGAAACATGATCTTAATATTTTATGCATAAAATAAAAATTGATCATTTTGATCCATACATACAATGTATTGTTGGCTAAATATACCCATGCCATGACCCAGAGTCGCGTATATATCATATTTGGGGAGCTCTGAAGATAAATTGTGCTACTAAAAAGTCTTTCTTTAACCAAATTTCAGTTTATGGAAACAGAGGGTTCCCCAAAAAAGGGGTTTATGCATGATACAGTATGTTTTTAATACATTCATATTGTAGGCCTACATTTTATTTGTACATACAAATAAGTATATGATTGTGTTTGCATGTATAACTACACTGACAATCACAAATACTCAAACTACTCAGCATCACACATACAAATGATAAAAGATGTTCAAGGTCAAAGAACAATTGTCTTCTCTATCTAGGATACATAGGGCAGATAATATAATGATGTCCTCTGGGATACATTATTAACAGGACGCTGAGTCTTACAGTCTCATCTCCTCTGATCTAAGATAACGTGTATTGTCATAATGACATTAATTTCTAGATTAGATCACAGACGTAAGAAGATCATCTCCTAGGTCTTACAGGGAAAACAGTATCATTCTGTCGTGATCCAAAACCCATTTTCCTTTCCAAGGAATAAGTCAATTATTTTTGCTTATGGCCTGACTGCCAGATGCACACTGCACACAAAACTGATCAGATTGGCTAAATTAATATGCGGCTTGAGAGAGTTGGAGTCCACCAGATTTTATACGTCTGCTAGGCAACAAAATTGTGTTTACAAGGTGCCAGGTTGATACAAGAAGTGCTATTAACAAACAACTAGCGTGTTAATTTGACAACATTTACCAGGTTTGTTGCACCAAATCATTAAAGGATAAGTAGTTGTACACTTAAACTAAATAAATCACTTTGTTATTCGTCTGTAAAATAATCCGTATTTCTGACTACATGAGCTACTACAATCTGCTTCCCTTCCACAATCATATTTTCAATTATTTCTTAATGTTGTAAATTAGTTTATTCTCTTCAGTATATCATAAAACAAACAAATGACAGGAAAATATGATTTGTGGCCTCTTTATTTATGCTGCATCTTTATTATAAAATAATGTAATATGAAAATGACGTACCAAAACACAATATCATGGCTATTTTTTCATATTTTACAAGGTGGCCTAATTCGTATTAATTCATACAACAAAATTTTGTATGATTTGTTTTGCACCCATGACATTGTGGTTAGGGACAGGGATGTGGATAGGGTTTCATTGTTGTTTTTTATAATAATCGTACTTATTTGCACAATTCACTTTGTACAAATTCATACAAATTAGCCACCTCGTGAAATATAAAATGCAGCATGCATTAAAACAACTTGGTTTTGCAATTCAATTCAACTTACTATTTTAAGTTTTGGCTTGTGAGAAGTTGACATAACTTATAAAATCAAGTTGAAATTGTTTAACTCCATTTGTTAAGTTAAAGTAACATAAAAATATATGTTGATTTGACAAAAATGCATTTTTTTTACAGTGGCTCAATAAATGCTGCATGCATTAACAAAATAAAATTAAACAAAATTGGTGCCATTGTTGCTAAAAGATAAAAACTTTTGCTGGATTTTTCTGTAACACTTCACAATAAGGTTGTATTTGTTAATGCATTAGCTAACATAAACTAGCAATGACCAATACAGTTTTTTAACCTTTTTAAATCTTTGTTAATACCAATACAGTTGTTCATGTTAGTTCATTGTGCATTAACTAATGTTAACAGTTACAACTTTCCATATTAAATGTATAAGTAAATGCTGAAATGAACATGAACTAAGATTAATAAATGTTGTAGAAGTGTTGTTAGTTCATGTTAGCAGATGCATTACAAATACAGTGTAAAGGTTTACCATATTTCTGGGAACCGAGACGTATATTTAAAAATAAATAGTAATTTTTACTTTTTAAACTCCAAATTTATTCATATCTTCTCTCAGACTGCCAACCTCCGCCACAACAAAGCTAATCGTATCCACGAGTTACACAAACCTATAATTTAAAAGCAGGCACATACAGTAAGCAAATGTAAATGTCACATCAAGCATTAGACAAAGAAAACCGATTTTACAAAACTTTTCCTGCCAAGGCAGAAGTACTGTAAACAGAGCAAAGGTTTCCCATCAAGTTGATTTTAGGGAAACTAATTAAGATTTCATTCGTAAACGCTATCAACTAATCCACACTACAAAGAAAGAGACGTATTTTTAAGCTGCATGAAAAAAAATCGTTTTCATTAGCTGTAAAGAAAAGCCTAATAGATGGAAAAGCTACGGATAAATGCTAGATTGAATACGACCATAGAAAATTCGGTCTTCTCCATAAAAAAATCCCCAGAATTCATCAAACTGGCCATAATGAAAAAAGTTTGATTCTATTCAGTAAAATATTCATGCACACGTAAAATGAAAAGCTTTCATTAAAACTATCAGCCTTCAAATTATCAGCCTTGAACTTTAGACACGACGGCACACTGCCCAGAGAAAACCCCTGTCACGCTTCAATAAACTTGTGATGTTTTCAAGCAAGTCTATATAAGAACCTCAGGATCATCACAACGCACCACTTAAAAAAAAAGGAAATTGCTCATGGAGGCAGAACATGTTGCAAGTTTAATAATGATAATGACAGTAAGTACAAAAACTGCCAGCTGAATCAGTAAGCCACATTTTCTTTTCTCTCTCTGAACGATAAATTCCACCGTAAAGGAAAAGTGGATATAAAATTCGGCTGCCTGCCATTCGCTATTGCACCAGCTCCCCGAGAAACAAATAACAACAGATTGGGTAAAGATCTGCGTATCGACTAGTGCTTTGGAGTGCATCCGAGAGCATTAGTCTACAGCTGTGGCCAGATCTTTCCTCTAGACGTTCCCGGCAGCCCTCGGAGCCGAACTCCCTTGAGATGGGAAACCCTACTGCTTCGTTGCCTCAGACGGTCAGGAAAGTCTGGCCCTGACACCGAGAGCTGTAAATCGGTCACTTGGTCGTAAATGAATCCAAGGTCTCCGGCTTTGTACGCCTTCAGCATCTCATTTGCAGGACGGCAACAGAATGTGGTCTGAATGTCTCGTTCTCCTTGGGCTAATCGATGTAGGTGATCAGATAGCAGATACTTGAGGGATGGCACACCGGGGTGGTTTGGCAAGGCCAGGCCAAGGACTAAACCGCGGACGTTTTCTGATTAGCTTGGGCGCTGCGTCCTCACCCTTGCATTGTCAGAGCTTCAATCGATAGTTTGCTTTTCATTGCATGCGCTTTCTAAGCAGACTATGTCTTAAGGCTACCTGTGATTTTATAATCCCTCTAATGCAGGAAGATGTATGTAATAGATAACCAAGCTTTGCCCCAGGTAAGACGCATTTCAATCAGGAAATAAAGAAGTTTTCTAACACCACTGTTTACTTACATCTTCTTAAACAGCATTTCTGTTAAAACGTTTCGTTTGCCTGCAACACGCAGTCAGATTTCCGCAAAAATTGTTCACAGAGAACCACACACTTTTCATGCTCATTTATGATATTTTGGTTAATTCGTATGATACCATAAAATGATTTTATTTATCAAGACTGACTTGTATTGATCTCACAGGAATTAATACATATTTTGGCTAATTTGTACGAATTAAGACGAAGTGAATCATAAAAAGGCATACGATCATTATAAAAAATTATAATGAAACTAGAGATACGACAATATATGTCGATATACAATAATAATACCTGGCCGATATCTATTCTGAATTGCACAATTCATGTAGGGGTGCGCGGGGCAAAAACTAACGCGGGGTTAGTTGTAACACGGACTGCTTACATTGTTGCACAAGGTTGAGCGTTTTGTTTTTCCGGTATTTTTTTCACGCTG
Source organism: Paramisgurnus dabryanus (assembly GCF_030506205.2). NCBI lineage: Eukaryota > Metazoa > Chordata > Actinopteri > Cypriniformes > Cobitidae > Paramisgurnus > Paramisgurnus dabryanus. The sequence continues at coordinate 2,602,779 of NC_133349.1, forward strand.
CCAAAATATGATCTCCCACAAATTGTAACGCTGTGTTGTAAAATAATGTAACGCTAGCGTTACCCCGGATTTCCACCGACTGCGGAACGGCTGCGGATCCGTTGCGGAACGGCAGCGGAGTCAATCGGTTTCCATTCAAGTCAATGTGTGTATTTCCACTGACTGCGCTCCGAATCCGTCACAGCTCCGGCCATCCGCAGCCCTCCGGCACAAATACGCAGAGCTTCTATTTTTGACGGATGCCGGACAGCTCCGCAGGGCGGAGCCATGACTTTATCGCGTGATCATACCTGAATTCACGAGAACTCGTGTTTTTTTATTAAATCTTTGCAATACAAACATTACAAACACACACACACAAATAAAGTCATTAATACAGAAACAACAAATAATAGACAGGAACAGAGCCAGGGGGAGTTTCAAATAAATACATTAAAGATAGAGCATATATAAATGTTTTAGCAGCCTTCTTATTTTTTGAATTTTGGATGGATTTGATGTACTGCTCTGTCTACGCGAAATCTCGTGTTGTGATCTGGGCTGGTTTGTAAAAACGTCATAATTCAACGGAATAATGGGCAGAGACAGAACTAGGTATCGCGCGATCATCACGTGAATTTGCGAGACCTCGTCACTTCAGCACGCAGCCGCTCTGCAACAAAAACGGAACTGGTGGGTATTGGCGGACGGCAGAGTGCGGAGACGTAACGCAGCGGAGCTGATCTGCAGCCGCTCCGCAGTCGGTGGAAATCCGGGGTTATTCTTGCCATTGTTTTAAATAGGCTACACATGAATGCTGGCTGCCAACAAAATAAATGTGCCTGTCTTATCAAAAACTCGTGTGTCAAATTTATTTGGAGAATGGTAAGTAGTACAAACTTTAAATGTTTATTTGTAGCAGAGATGTGTGTGTTGCTTGTGTAAAAATATAATTAATCAAACTTAAATATTTTTTGAATGATTGAGCCAAAACCAAAAAGCATTAGGTTGTGCCCCGCTCTCCCCTACTACGGCTTTTGATCAGTAAGTCCTTATCGATCTGAAATCACTGTTAGTTTGACTCATTTATAACATGCATTTGAAAAAGCAACACTTGTCAAACATAATCATTATAGATATTCTTTATTATCATGAAAATAATAAAAAGGGTTGAAGAACAGCAATATAAACATTTCCTTACATCATCTGCAGCCCATATTGAGCTTCTGCACGAGAGCGCCCTCTGGCTTTTGGATGTAGCGGCATTTTACCGTAATTCATTGAGAAGCATAGCAAGCATCATCGGCCGATAAATCGATGCACCCCTAAATGAAACCCCACCTCTGACCCCAACATCACAGAGCTGAATCCAAATCGTACAAAAACGTGCAAATGAATGCAAATTAGCTATCTCGTAAAATACGTACGAATTGCCAAAGATTGTGTTGATTATTTACACACAAGAATGCCGAAGCAGCACAGAGTTCAAAAGAAAATAATCAAATAGGATGAACTAACTTTTATTTGCATTACTTTTATTCATTTACTGGATTATTCAAAAATAAGAATTGCATTAAGGTATAAAAGATTTTTTGTTGATTTGTAACAGCTATAGTGTGTAATATTCCATTATTGTCCAGAAAAATACTCAAATCCTATCAGATTTTGCTCGTACCACCCACTACTGCTTTCAGCTATCAAGCAATTTCAGCTGTTTAACACATTTTAGCCCTGTTTGAATCTATTCCATAGATTTACGTAGATATTTCCCCATATAATCAGTGCAGGAAAAGCTTGAAAAGCCCACAGGATCCATCTAGACCTGATAATATCTCATCTTTTATTCAAAGCATTGCATAGACGCCAAAACACTGCATATGAAGTGTTAATGTGTGTGTCAGAAAGTCATGAATACATTAAGCATGGTGTAATTATTGTTAATGAAACAAGAGAAGAATATTTAAACGGATTTATCGAATGAATTAATGATTGTAACTCTTGACGATCAAGTTAAAGATCAGTCGAGGTTACGACCATTACATCATCAAACATATACCATGAACCAGCGTGTTTTATCATGTCCTGACCGAAGTACAGATTTCTTTTTGACAAATATAAAAGTCATTCTTTGAAAATGACTCTATCCATCCATCTCACGTGAACACAAGATCTAATGACCAGAGCTCGTGAACCAGAGATGTGAGACGCGCGAGTAATTTCTCAAGCCAGATTCATTTGACAGGGGCGTGGGTTCTGATTCATTTTACAGGCCTGCCAACAGCCAAACTGCTGCACCTGCATGACTTACACGGGACCTGTGACTCATTATCCAATAGAAAGGGTCTAATATCAGACATTTTTACCACATCATCAGATGAGAACTGTTATATGATCGTGTGATCTATGACCAAACACAAAATGGGAGGAAATGTTATTTTTACTGTCTCTTTACATCATGAATTTAATATTTTATCCTATTTCCAGTCTCTCGGGGCCTCATTTATAAAGCGTGCGTACGCACAAAACTGGGCTGGAAACGTGCGTACGCCAGTTCCCACCCAAAGGTTGTGATCTATAAAAATACTAACTTAATGGGAGAATGGGCTTGCTGATATGAGGATGATTCATGTACGCACACTCGTAGGTGATCTGTGATTTATAAAGGGAACATTGCTTTGTTTCATGTCTTAATATTTTTTGGGTATGCCATTTTTGGCTTTTGTGTGTACATAGACTTTTAGTAAGGATCCTATACACAGTTTTATAAATGAGGCCCAAGGTCTTTTTACAGTCTTTATTGTTGTGGGCAAAAATCCATGATCTTGTAGCACGTTTTCTTAAAATATGCGATGGAATATGTAGGATATTTATGCAATTTTATGCAATGACATTGCCAAAATTGCGTGAACTTGCAAAAACTGTTTGCAGCTTTTGCAACTTTTCATTGATGTTCACGTTGCGTAATTACGTCACTTCCTAACATTCCCATAAAAACAGGGGACATGGCTGCGCATGTGTGAAGTAAATGCAACATTTTTCAACTTTCTGCTAAGATATATATGACTTTTTGCTACGAAAATGCAGGGATTATGAAATCATGCAAGCCCCGCATATTTTGCAAGCAGAAATCTGCAATTTATGGGGGCGAAAATGCGGCTTATTTAAAAATGCGGACCCCGCATAATGCAGACTTTGGCTATCAAAAAATCTATGTTTTTATTCATAAATATGTCCTTGTTGGTGTCAAATGAGCTCTGCCAGTGATCTGACTTTTCTTTGTAAGCTTAGAATTTCTTCTCTTTACTTACATTGAACGGATAAGTCCAAGAAGGCTTCCATGTCGTCGTGCCATATTGATAAACTATCATAGCAAAGAGGGATAAAAAGCACCGCGAAATATCCTACCACAATGCGTTTTTGTTCAGAAGACGTGAACCAGCTGAAACGTACAAGGAGATCAGTGAGTACATAACGGCTACAGTAGTTGAAACACGCATTTGGGAAAGCGAGGCGTTAGAGAGCATTATTCGTTTAAATGCAAAATACACTTTCACCACTAGATGGGGGAAAATCCTACTTATTGTCCCTTTAATACCAAAAATCATTAGGATATTATGTAAAGATAGTTTGTAAATTTTTCATCGTAAATAGTTCATGCAGTTGCTAAGGATGTCAATTGCACAACTTTATAGATGATTTTCTCAATATTTTGATGTTTTTGCACCCTTAGATTTCAGATTTTCAAAAAGCTGTCCAGCTAATCTGTCCATTGTGATTGGTCTGAATACTTCTGACGTCAGACGGAATTGTGACGCTCCTTACCATGTTTGAAAGATTCGGTTGCTAACAGGAGTTAACTTGCTGTGAGTCTGAAGCGGGAGGAATTATGATAATGTCGGTCTTGTCTACAGCACCAATCCCAGGAAGTAAACTGTTGCCTACAATCTGTGTGTTTGTTGTAGTCCAATAAAAAAGATTTACGTTGGAGACGATAACTCGCGGCATCGTTTACTTTGGGGTTTAAACCTTTTGCATATCATTAAGTAAGGAATAATTGACAACGGGCCATAGAATTTTAAAAAAATAAAGCACACCCAAGGTGCAATGTGGCAGGACGCGAAGCGGATACACCACGGGTGTGCATTATTTTCAAATAATTCAAAGGACCGGAGTCAATTATTCCTCTTATACCACTTTTGACAAGTTAGTTGTGTGGTTATCAGAAATTATTACACGGCTCTCTGGAATGCTTGATTCTGATTGGTCAGTTGAGAGATTTGCAGGTTCGTTCTTTTCAAATAATAACCGCTCCAAAGTAATAACGCATAGCCGGTACTACTTGTACGATTAAAATCGCTCTGCGCCAATAAAGATTACTAGCTGTTTGACGCCATCTTGTGACAAACACTGGACAACCATAATTTTAACATGTACGGAAAAAACAAAACATTTAAACAGTGGATAGAAGAACGAACAACGACAAGACACAGAGAGCTTACTGAGACTGAACTTGACAAAATAGAGCATGACAGCTACGAAGCCAACACACAAAAAATACAGAATGGGCATTAAAACTTCTCAAAGACTGGTTAAAGAGAAAAAAATGGAGACAGACAAGTATGAAGCAGAGGATCTTAATAAGGTATTACGATCATTTTATGCATCTGTGCAAAGTTTCGCGGAAGGATAAAAATGTTAATTTAAAATAAAATATGCCAATAAAATGTTTCAAATTCATATTCATGTCCAGTTTTTTTTCTTATGTGGCAAGTAGCCGTGTAATAAGCGGGATAATGTAGAGGCAGCCGGTAATTATCGGGAAATAAGCCCCTTCAGTGTGATCAGAACCCGACGCGAAGCGGAGGCCTCTACATTATCCCTTACTTAATGCATACCCACGGAACATTTCTCAGCCAATCAGAATAAAGCATTCAACAGACCCGTGGTATAACATGTACTAATACACACTTACTCACCAAAGGAATGTAAAAACGTGAACCGGACCATTGGTGCTCTTTAAAACAAATATTTGGTCACTTATGATACAGTTTGTATTAATAAAGCACAGTATATCTGAAAGCTTTCAATAATTTTTCAAAGGCATGGTCAAAATATGATCTTAGTCTTATATTTGAAAGGATTCATCCAACATTCAGACAAATGTAACATTTCTAGGCCATTTGGTTTAAAAGTGAAATGCTGAAACATGTTACAACATTTGAACTGCTGGTGGTGCTAGAGAGTTTAAGAGACAGAATAGAGACCAAATACTTAGTCTCTATTCAAAAAGCCTCCTTGTATGTTCATCTATTTAGAGTGTTTTCAGTCAAATTAAGTGATCCATTTATTTTGGTAAAGGGCTGCGTCTTATTCTCGGTGTTCATGCTAATGACAGGGGAGGGAAGGTTGGTGACTCATATGTTTAACAGCACTGTCAACATCTGCTCATTTTCAAACCCCCGCGTTCTTCATCTCTGTTCTAGAACGCACGGTCTCTCTCTCGGGCGTATCGGCCCCCGCTCAATCAATACAGGTCAGCAATAATGTATGAGTCAAGCCAAGCCAATCTCGTCTCTACATTCTCTTGCTTTCTATTCTGCCTCTGCGGCTGCTGTTTAACACCCTGCTTCCGTTTTGTACTTTTTGTACATTTCCCTGCAACCTGGATGCTTTCAGTGACACTTTATTTACTGCTCAAAGCCGTGCGAGTAAAAGTCTGGAAACTGCTCCCTTTCTACTTGACAAATGTGTGTTCTAGCAGCGGTTCCCACTAAAAACCTATTGAAACGTTCAGATGTCTCTGCCACGTGCAACACGTAGTGAAGCTAAAGAGGTTTAATATACCAGGAGAGATCTGCAGCGCGTCTCCGTCTCTTTATTCACCTCAATGGCAGTCGATCAGCTGGTGCAGGCAGCGCCTGAAGAAAAGCACTTCAAATGTCAGATGGATATATTTAAGCCAATCACATAAGCTAAAAATACCAGGAAATAACATCATCGGCATCACAAGAACGTGCCCAGTCTGAATATTTGATGCGATATCAGGTGGAAAACAGGAAAGTCAATTTAACATACACACACAAATATATATATATATATATATAAATACTGTAACACCATATGGTCATAAAGCTTACTTATTTTGCTAAATAATATATAATATTTATTAGCCGTGTTTTTACAAGAAAATTACAAGTAAAGAGTGCCTTTTTATTGTAAAAGTGTAGTAACCATGGGTTTTTTTTCCGCAAATTTATTACAAAATATTAATACAAATATTATGGTTAAACTTTTGATTACTAATGGTAAATCTGTGATTCTTAAGTTTTTAATGTCATTGCAGATTTGCGCAAAACTTTCGTGTTATTTTCTAAATGCTGACAAAAAACTATTGCAAAATGACAGTGTTTCCATTAACTGATGATATGCGACTGAAAGTTTTCCTCTCGTGTTAAGTCATTCCAAACCTCACTTCGACTGATGTTGATAGGTTTGCTAATATCACATTCACCACAATATGCGTTATTTTTAACCGAAGGAGACATACTGTAAGAGTATTATCCAACCATTAATGCCAAGAAAAGCCTCTTATAGACGTTTCAGCAGTAACAACATAAACAAGCGGCTGTCGCGGTCCGCACGTAACTTC